>NC_134835.1:74059425-74212166 GCF_004210375.1 Tachypleus tridentatus
AAGGTACGTTCATGTGTTCCCAACCCTCTCGAGTGTTTCCAGTGCCAGCTGTTCAGTCACTCGAATAGATGCCGTGTTTTTTAACACGTGCTTGGTGTGGTGACAAAGACCACGATGTCTATGAGTAAGTCCTGAAACCACACTGTGCTAACTGTAATTGTTCACATCCCTCTTGGTTTAGTTCTTGCCGTAAGTAGGTTGTGGAGAATGAGGTGTAACGTTTGAAGACAATGAACACCTATATTCTTCCCAGATGATCGGAAGTTGTTGTCCCCCACCCTATCACGAACATATGCTGATGCACTCTTCTACTGCTACAGGGTAAGTGCTGACAAATCTCTCCATGCCTCCAACAGAGTTGTTTGCAAAGCATCTGAAGAGCTTTTAGCACTCCATGGTTAAGAGTTGACGAGTCTGTCCACTCCCATCTGTCTCTGCCGCTCCTTCCAGGGAATTCCTATGGTCATGGGTTCAAGCATTTCCTTGAATCCATCTTCCATCCTTAGTAGGTGGAATCTTTGTACAGACCTCTTTCCAACAAAAAAACGTGATCCAAAACAGAAGGGCTCTACCCATTTCTTCTCTACATACATAAAAATGACCACTTTGATACAGAGGAACTGTCAAGGTTTTATTTAATATGGATAACATTAAGGATTCTTATCACACTGTGCCTTTTTTTACTGTAAATGTTTCTGAAACCTTGCAGTGCCATCATCCTTTGGCAATTTTATCTGTATAGATATGTCAGGTTGTGATGGATGAGTGCACAGAGGGGTGGCACTGCTGGTCGATCTGCTTGTACCCATCCTGTCTTTGCCATTTGATACACCCTTGAAGTCTGTAAACATCTGTTTTTTTGGGTTGTACCATCATTTGTTCTCTCCACCTCTCTCAATGAAAGGCCTAATGATCAACCAGACCTTTATCCCTTCATTGACCAGTTACCATCTCCCTTTTTAATGCTGTTGGATTTTAATGGATACAGTTCCCTCTGAGGTGGTGTGGATATTGATGAGAGGGTCATTTCATACAGCATACACTCCTGGATCACAACCTTGTTTCTCTCCTGTACTAGTTCTTATACAGATTTTCTTTCACCTTGTCATTTAGTGCTATTGATCTATATGCTCCTTTTTACTTTTTATTTACTTTTGACACTTGACCATGTTGGATGCACTCAATCTGCATGTATCTGGAAGCTGGACCAAGCCAAATGATCCTTTTCCACTGCTGTATTACAACTTGATCCTGCTGTCAAATGTGAGCCATTGATAGATGACAGCATGGCAGCACTGACTGATTTGTATTGTACAGACAGCTATTCAATGTATTCCTAAAACCTTTATGTTTCCACACTATTTTTTCAATAGTGAAATCCTGCCTGGAATGCCTTTCGTAGGTATACCACACTTTTAAACTGCATCACTTTCCAACGGGCACGTACATGGCAGATAAGTCAAAACCAGAAGAAATCTTTGTAACTGGTAGTAAAAGAGATGCTAATTGTGTACTTAACCAAAGTCGTGAGACAAGATTTGGAAGGTCAGTAGGCAGTATACTTCTTCCTTTTTTTGAAATTGTTCTCCAATGACCAGTAAGTTCCTGATGTCCAGAGCTTTGCCAATGCTCTTGGTGAAAACCTTTTCCTGCATCTATTACTTATGCTACATTCCACATCTTAACCATCAAGAATTAGAAGAGTGATAATATCTTTTTCTTTCAGGCTGATCGTCTCCATTGCTGCTTTTTATACTTGTGGAACTCAAACTTTCTCTTCTTCAATCTGGTAATGCATCCGTCAGACCTGATAATAATCACTTCGAAATGATGCACAATCTTTCTCCTGCATCTTTTGCAATTCTTCTGGTTGTTGTTTTTTGGCAGGAGAATGCTTTTCCTGATGCTCGGTTCTGGGCTATTGTCCAACATTTTTCTAAGCTTCAGAAGGATCCCAAGATTCCTTCAAACTACCATCCAATTGCTTTGACAAGCTGCCTCTAAGATTTTGAAGAGGATATTTAAAGCTCGTTTTGTTTGGTTCTTTGAATCGGACAACCTTCTCTCCCCCATCCAGTGTAAGCTTCGACAGCAGTCCTTCACCATGTACTTCCATCTGATTTGACTTGAAATATACAATCAGGAAAGCCTTTCTCAAGTGGCATCTTATTTGTTTCTCTTTACCTTAAGTTTTATGATACTGTGTGGAAGTATAGCATTTTGCGAGATCTCCACTTATGGGTTGCATGGCCATTTGTCGTTTTTTATTTTTTTAATTAACTTGTGACTACTAGTTCTGTGGGTTTGACACTTTCCTGTTCTTTCTGACAGGAACTTAAGTTTTTCAGTGTCATAATTTTCATTTATTTAAAAAAAATGAATACTATTACTGAAACAGTAGCTAACAGACAATATATGACTTCACATCTTGTGTCATTCATTGAGCATGAGGTTAATTGATTGGCAGCTACAGACGGGCCTCAATCATCTACTGACGTGAACCGAAACTGTTTACATGCATTTTCCTACCAATGGGGTATTCGCCCAAATCCTTAGCTCTGTCAAGTGCGTTCTGTGATCCCTGAAGAATAGTTCTTTGATCTTATTTTTGACTTAAGCTGACTTAAACTCCAAACATGAAGCAGCTACATGTCAACTGTACAAGGACTCAACAGATAGCCCAACGTAGCTTTGCTATAAGGACACACGTGTGTGCACGCATGCATCACATGCACAGTGAAAAAGTTATTGTCTGATATCTAAAGTGAGTTTTTCAGATATTGTAATATTGGAGATAATGAGAATAATGTATCTTGTCCTTTGAGTAAAGGAAAGTTAAAGAAAAACACCATAAATTTAAGTTGAGAATGACTGGTATTAAGGACACTCTTGAAAGATTAAGAAACATAGTAAATGGGAAATTAGGACATCAAACATGATGTATAAGAGAAGGTTTGCAGAAAAAATAAAAATTAACAGCAAGAATTTCTTCAAACACATTAAAGGTAAAGACAATACGAGAATGGGAGTTATAGGACCCTTGAGAGTTTATAGAGGAAATCTAGTATTTGATTATGAGATGACTGCTGTATTAAATTTCTTTTTTTTTCCTTTGGTTTCTATTAATGAACATTTAAGCAGCCATTTACATCTTGAACAGTTAAAAAATGGAAATAATATTAAACAAGATGGCTGCATTAATTCTGAGCTAGTTTGGAAAAAATTAAGGAAGTTTTTAAAAATGATAATGCACCTGGGGCAGATATTTTTCTAAGGGTTTGAAGGAGAAAAAAAAATTGGATAGTAGAGCTACTTGCTACTAATTTGTTTCGTACTGTAACTTCTAGAGAAGTGATAAAGATCGTCCCAGTAATTACAAACCCATTAGCCATACATCAGTTGTGAGAAGCATTTTGGGAAGTTTATTAAAAGATGATATGCAAAGTAACTTGAAGCTTAGAATTTTATTCAATAACCAGTATGATTTCACAAAGAAATTGTTGCCTTGCAAATCTTTTGACATTCTTTAAAAATGATACTACTTATGTAGATGAGAGTAAGGATTTAGATTGATGTATCTGGATTTTAAAAGGTAGTTGAAGATGCTATATAAATGCTTAAACAACAAAAATTGGGGATAAGATAGCAAATTCAACAAAAACAATGGCTGGATGGAAGAAAACAGGATTGTAAGAAATGGAGTTCAGTCAAACCTGATAACTGTTGCAAGTTGGGTACTTTAAAGCTCAGTCTTAGGACCTTTACTATTTTTAATCTACATCAATTACATAGATGAAGGAAAAGTCAAATTACTTTAAATTTGCAGATTATATTGAAGTTTTGGGTGTGGCCAGCTGTGAAGAGGATACTGCTGATTTACAAAAGGATTGTTTTATTTCATGACTTTGGCAAATAAATGCAAGATAACAAATATTGGTTATCATAATTTGACTTGAGTATGATTTGGATGGGAAAAATCTTAAGTATTACAAAGGAAAGGGATCTTAGTATAAATGTTTAGTCTCTAAAGCTATCCAAACAGTGTGATACTGTTAGTGCGAGGGCAAACAGGATTTTGCATTGTATCTGTGAAGTACTGAATACAAGTATATTTGTATTTTATTGTACAGGCCACTGGTTAAACCAAATTTAGAATACGTTCAGTCTTGGTATCCTTACCTTGGAAAATACTTTGAATACATGGAAAGGTTTCAAAGAAGGCTTACTAGATTAGTGCCTGGAATATGAGTTGTCATACGAGGAAAGGGTGGAAATTATTTAAAATTGTTTTATTTTGAAAATAAAATTTTGAATTTCGCGCAAAGCTACTCGAGAGTTATCTGCGCTAAACTTAGAAAAGAAGCTGAAATTTAGGAATACACATTTAACAGTATAAGCTACATGGATTTGTAAATATGTATTTAACTGAAACAAACGTCGATATTAAAATACATATATATTAGTAAATCCGTTACAACACATTTTCTAAATATACACTAGATATAATGTATACTTTTTGTTTATTTATATTTTTGCATATAGTAATATAAACAAAATAAGGCTGCAACTCATGCCTCTATCCATTAAATGTTGTAATTAAAGAAAATGATTTTTGCATGGTTGTAGATAAGTAAGAAAGGATATTGACTTATTATAATGTGTTTATAGTATTTTCTGGTAAAAACTAACTTTTCGACAAGCATCATATAGCTAGATTGCTAATAACTGCAGATTCAAATAGAAAATAAGAAGAATAGTTACGAATCTGGTAACTACATTTTCTAGTATGAGTTAACTCACAATACTGAATAAAATTAGTAAACACTGATACAATATTGATTATGAGAGAAATAAAAAACGGAATGTATGTGCTTACAGATACAGAATCACATTAAAATTATATTTGGTTTAGTTTTGTCACACAGCTTTCACTCTGTCAGAATTAATTTCTATAAAACTAAATATAACGATTTTCAGGTAAGGCTATATTCAAAGAACTCCAAGTGTAAGTGAATTAAAAACGTTAAACTTTGTTTATTTGTCCAATCGACAGCGTCACCTTGTGGAATTTGTTCTCTCATAGTATTGAGTGGCTGTTCTGTTTAAATAACTTGAACTTGGTCAGCAGAAAACATTACAATCAGTAGCTGCTTCAACTGTTATATTATATATTACTGCAAAATCCTCCTCGGCAAAATTGATTGACTGTCTCTAATATAGAGACTAAAAAATCAAAACAACTACAACGACCCATTCTCAATGACTTTCTGAACTACAAGTTTACGCTAAAACTGCATGCAAACCAAATAAACAAAACAGTTTTAAAATCTGTATAACACTATAGACTTAAAAACATGTACCTGCATATATATTTCACCCTCACTGGAGAATTGCCCCCCGCTAGTACAGCGGTATGTCTCCGGATTTACAACGCTAAAATAAGGGTTTTGATTCCCCTCGGTGGGCTGAGCAGATAGCCCTATGTGGCTTTGCTATAAGAAAAACACACTGGAGAATGAGTGTAATAATTCTGTTTAGAAGAATTGACTAAATTTTGTTTAAATTCGCATTATTTTAAGAAAGGAAGGGTTAAAGTTTATCTTACTGAAAATAAAAACTTTCATATAAATATTGATGTTGCACTGCATGTTTCTCAGTCTCTTTTTTGGAAATATTTTTGTTGTTGTTTATTGTTTTATGTACTCTATTCCTCTTACAAAACCTTGATTCTTCGGGGTCTTGTTTTGTTCTCTGTCTTTAATTAAAAATGTGAGATACCTGTAAATCTTTGAAAACGAAAACACAGCAACATATGCATTACTCTAACGTCAGTTTATGCCACATTTTATTTATTTAATTTTGCTAGAACAAAATTTACTTTCATGTTACAGGTATTAAATAGGAATATATAATGGTAATATAGTGTCAATTTTTTTTAGTTTCTTTTGCAGTTACCAAGACAGTTTGTTTGAAGTTATATACAAAGCTACACTATAAGCTATGTGCGTGCTTTGCCTATCATGGGTATCGAAACTCGGTTTCTAGCATTGTAATTCTGCAGACATGCTGTTGTGTCACTGGTATGCTGGCAAGACAAAACATTAGAAATTATATTTATAAAGGTAAGAGGAAAGCGGAGGTAGAATACTATTGTATATTACATTTTAACTGAAAGTTTTCTTGGAAAATATTTTAGACAGTTGATTAACTGAGAAACTATTACTAATGAAAATAACTAAGTTACTTAACGTACTTTACTAATGAAAATAACTAAGTTACTTAAAGTAAGTGGAAAGCAAAGCAAACGAATTGCCCTAATATTAATAACTACCGTTAGTTTTGTAAAAGCATATATTATTATAAATTCTAACGTTATTAATTACAAGCCTTTCCTGTTTCCATCGTAGATATAAAACTATAATGTAAAATTTAAGGACAACATGGAACTTGGTGATCTACTTAGACGATAAAACTATTTTAAAAAAATAAATAAAAACCACTTATTTTCATTATTTAAAAGGCCAAACACCTTATTGGTCATAGTCATAATCATATAAAATTTAACCTATGATAACCCAAAAATTATTTTAATTGAAGAAGAGTCATAATCTACCAAATTTGTATCAGTGTTACAAAGTCTTGCCATTCTTACAATAAAATATGAAAAAAATTATACTTCCACACTGTTTCATCTAGAAACAAAATGGAGATCTTGTTTTTCTATAACAAAGTTTCCATCCTAGGTATCACTCTAATACTAGTAACCCTTCTCTGGACCTTTTCTAACTGTTTAGTGTCTTTCCTAAGGTAAGATGTTCAAGACTTTGCATAATACTTCAAATAAGACCAAACAAGTACTATGAAATTACAATTTTTTTAGGCTTACATTCTATATTTCTACCTCGATATAACCTGAAGTGTTAGTCATATAAAATTTAACCTGTGATAATCCAAAAGCATCATGTTGCTTTTATGATAATTAAACATGATCTGCCATTTATATGCCTGTTAGCTATGTAGGAAGTCGAACAAACAATCAATTTATTTATTAATGAAGATGAAAATGGTTGAAAAAATATGTACAGCATTTTATTTACAAGTTTGAACAATTTGAAATAACTTGTGTAAAACTATAAACATAATTTTACAGCTGAGTTATGTGTGAAAATTTAGAATAATTTTAGGGTTAAAACTTTGTGAATCATTAAGGTTTTTTTGTTATGCAAAATGAAAATGAAATGTGCCAGTTAAAAACTTAGTCTGTGAACAATTGGGAGTATCTAAAAGAACCAGTTATCCACTACTTAAACCCAGCCACTCACCCAGTTATGTACATTCTCAAACTGCAAGTCATGATGTATCATTTAAGGATTTCTCTGTCATCACTGCAGGATCTTTCGACCCTGAATTCTGTTAAAAAAAAAAAAAAAGTTACTGCATAGCTGAAGATCACCTGACTCTTAATGATTCACAAAGTTCTTTAGACCTAAAATTGTTATATATGTATAAACATTGGTTTATCAGTCCTTTAACTGCTTTTCTTAACTAAATAAATTAATGATGATGATATAATTTCAGTAACACAATTTTCAAATTTTGTTGTTGATGAAATAAGTTATTTCAAAACATTCAAACTTCTAAATAAATTTTTTTGTGTTCTATCAACTGCCTTATCTTCATTATTAAACCATCATGAATCCATTGCTAGCAGTTTATTTACCCAAAAACCAAATAATCTAAATAATTTTGTAAATCAGCAGCATCTTTCTTACAGCAAGTAACAACATCCAAGACCTAGAGAAATTTGTCAATTATTTCTTTGTCTGTGTCACTTTGATGTAATTCAAAATTGGTAAAGACCCTGATACTATACCCAGAGGTATGCCAATGGTGACATTAATTCAAGTTGTCTAAATTCTGTTTATAACAACCATATGTATTCTTCCATCCAAAAGCTTTTCAAAAAGGTAAACTAACTTATCTTCCACATATTTTTAACAAGTTTTGTATACTTTCTGAAAATAAATATACACATTCTACACCCTTAACTATTTTAATGAATGCCAAAAAATTATCCTTTAGTGAATATCCAAAACTTTTTTAAAATTTCTTGAAATAATTTGCTACAAATCTTTTACCAAACTTTTAAAAACTATCCATCACAGATGTAATGCTAACAGACCTATACTTACATGAACAGTTTTTCTTATCACTTTAAAAAAGGAAACATTAGCAGACTTGTCATCTGAAACCTGTTCATTGTTCCTGGATTTACAAGAAATAGTAGCAAGTGGCTCATGTTTGGTCTGTAACCTTCTTCAAAACACTGAAGTAATATCTAGTCCAAGAGAAGTATCATTCTTTCCAATTCCTTGTAAGGTCAAAATTAATTTGATTGTCATATTTGATTTTGTTTCTATCTAGTCAGTGGCAGAATAATGGGAGGGAAGACAGAACTGCAGCCAAGGAGACTTAAGGCAAATGTAGACCCCAAAAAATGCAGGCTAGGATACTGTATTTATATTGAAAAAGTAAGAATAATTTAAAAAAAATGAGTTTAAAAAAATATTAATTGTTAATGCAACTTGAAATTTTACAATAATTATGAAAAATTTTTTTCTCAAGGATTCATGTTGTTAAAATAAGAATAACAATGAAAAATGTATCCTAAATAGAAATTTAATTATTTTTTCATACATTTGTAGACTAAGGTGTATATTTAATCATGAAGTAATAATTGTATAACAAAAATAATATGCTCAAATAGGCTTTGTATTATTCACTGTTCTAGACCACTGCATCTAACAGCTGTTCAGGTTGAGAGATGTCACTTAAATCTATTTGTAAATATTTAAGAAGAAATAAAATTTAAAAAGTAACAAACAATAGTAATGAGTCTTCTTGTGTCATCTCTCAAATTTGAGACCCCACTCCCATCGTAATATTTTGCTTTTAATGTTTTTACAGAATTTGTTGCTCTTAGTTCATACATTTCAAGCAACTCTCTTTCTTGTGTGATGTTTTTTTATTTCATGTCATCCTATTTAACCACCCCTCTTGGTCATCTCTCTCCTGTCACAGCAGTAATGCTCTTCTTTAAATGTATTTATTGTGCTCTTTGTGATTCATCCTGGGTTGGTACTTTCAGCCACACTTTTCTTGTTTTTTTTCTATAAGGAGCATGTGTATTTTGCACTAAAACAGTAAACAGTATTCCAAGTGACAACTATATAGTTATTTATTTTGAAAAGGAATGCCTGTTTTGACTTGTAATGAGTATGTGCTATTAGATGTCTTAACCCTTTCGCTATGGGTTTGGTGTATGATACATGAGTTTGTCTACACATTTGCATGCATTAAGTATTTGCATTATAAATTTTGATACAGTATGTGTATCTTCACAAACTGTGGTAGACTTTTAGTAAACATTACAAGTATGCTATATAAAAAAATCAGATGTAAGACTTTATATTTTTTGAGTTTTTTTACTCAAACTATGTAGGGTCAGTCACTTGACCAACCTCGTAAACATCATAAAAAAATTAGGAAATATAAATTATGCTTTTTTTGTGCTAGAATGACTACATATTATAAGATGAAAATACAAATGTTTAAGTAGCTTAAGTCTCATAATGGTATATATTTTCATATGATTTTTTTATTATATTGACCTTACAGTCATGCCTAATTACATAACAAATCTTTCATTGATGCAGAGCACATGCACTTATATCCAGTAAAATATAACTGATCTTTAATTTTCCCTGTCGTGGCTGTGTTTTAGTGGACAAGTATTTTGTGATATATAGTCATATTTCAATTATTATACAATATATATATGTATATTGATTTTTCCGATTTAGAAATAAATTATTAAACTTATTTTTCTTAAAATATAAAATGATAAATCAAGAAGTAAAGGAAACAATTATTTCTTTTGGCTATGAACTTTGGACTTGGTTGCTGCTGGACACAAGTTGCTAAGCCTTTTAAAATTTTGCACTGGAGGATATCAAACAATTTTTTAAAATTCTTTTAGGTTGTACATATACAGTTGAATAACCAAAATGATACCATTCAATTCCACTATAATTTATTAATCTTAGTTATTAAGATATATTTAGATTAAAAAAAAAATATGAAACTTCAAGTAGGCTAAAGATGCAACCTTTAAATCTTGAATTGAAGGAATGTGGAAGCCTTTTCAAAGATTAAAATGGTAGGTAAAACCACTCTGGGGATATTCTAAGCTGTTTATTGGTTATTCATGTCATATATTGAAGTAATTGTATATAAGGAACCATTTCAAAAATGGAAAGAGGTGAATTGGGTCACAATGTTTGATTCAGTATATAAGCTATATCTCAGTAAAATAAAAAGATATGAGGTTCTTATTTGATATTATAACTTGATAATGTTTGTAAATTGAGTTCTTAAATATGTACAAAACTATAGATTTGGTATGTTGACATCACAAACATCAAATTTTAAACAGTGCTACATTTAACATACCATGCGACTCACTAAAATCTATATTTGGATGTGTTCTTTTAATATTTACTTTTAAATTAAGAAATTAACTCATATATTATATTAAAGTTTGAATTATAACCTTCAGTTTGATTCCAAACTTACTGATGTAAATTCATTAAATTTTTAATTAAATTAAAATTTTGAATGCAAGGTAACAAACTTAATGATATGGTCTTTGATCTGTCATGAAAGGGTTAAATGACTTATCTGCCACATCTAAAACCATCTATATCAAATGCATAATCAAGTTATAATAATTATTGCACTTAATATAGTTAAAAATAATTTACCAAATGTTTGTCCTATTTAAAATGTGACCCTCAACATAATTAATACAGCTAGAATAATTAGAGTTTGTCATTGGCAAACTTGACTAATTTATTAGTTCTTCACATCAGTATCATACCACTGATCCCCTGAGTTTCTCCACTAAAAACAAGGGTCTGTTAGATTGGTTAGACTTTGTAGCAAATGTTTTCTGCTTTTTTCTTTTTTTTTTCTTCCAGCTACTCTATAATACCACTGTCCAGTCTTTACCTAACTCCTACTGGTGTGATTTACCTTGCTAATCTTTTATGTGGCACCTTATCAAAAGCTTAATGAGAACCCAAGTTCATCAAGTTTACAATCTTTCCTTTGTAACAGATAAGTAAGATTCTCCGTTGGTGAAAGCATATTTAATTTCTTTTATGACATAATTTTTCTCTCAATTACTTTGTAAATCTTCTTTTACCAGACCTAGATTTGTTTTCACTGTGCAAGTAAGATTAACTGACATATAATTTCTCTAACTCTTAATATGCCCTTTAAAAATAAAATAAACGTAAGCATCTCTCCACCCCTCAGGCAACACTCTCTAGATTTATCAAAGGCTAAAGAAAAAGTTTTGAATAAATCTTTGTTCTAAGTGCCAAATATTTTATTTCTTCAGTACTCATGACTTCAGTTAAAATTTTCTGGTAACCATTTCTAAGCCTCAGGAATAATATTGCTACAACTACTTTGTCAGTCACTTTTTATTTTACCAAAACTAAAATATTTTAATGATTTTGTTTATTTTCTGTATTTGTTTTAATATATATTTCTACTAAAACTAAACTTGTGTAAAATATAAAATTTCAGGTTTTGTTTTGTGTTTAGTTCCATTGTATGGATTATCTCTGAATGTGGTTGGCCAGACAATTAGCTCACGAAATGACCCAAGTCATGCACCATTCTTTGTGGAATACTCTTTGATGACTGAATAGTAAGTTTGTTTAATTAACTTACAGTTGCTTCTTTAAAACTATATGTAGACAGACCATGGTTTACAGTTCATTAAACTTCAGGATATCTTGATTTTTATTCAAAATTAATTTATCATTTCCTTTATTAACTTCATGAGTTGTTGTGGGTGTTGAGAATGTTGAAGAGTGCTTTATAAAAGATTCATTGAAAAAGCTTTATCCATAATCAGTTTTAATAATTGTACATGTACATTACTTCTCTGTTTATTGATGCTAAGGCTATAATAAATTTACTAAGTTAATTCTCACATGAATCATATTGTTTTGTTTGAAAGACCTCAATGGTGTATTATAACATGAACTTTGTTCTTGTGTGTTACTACATAATGATTTTATTGCTATTAGCAAGTTTTATTATAAAACAAATCATAATTCCTGTCACCATTTCTCTAGACATGAAACCCCATGTTTTTATTAACTGTGGTACATGGTAACTGCAGTAGCTTCTACAATGAAAATGTTTTGACCAACTTCATTCCTTTTTCAAATAAGGCTTGTCAATAAGCCAATAAAACAAGAGTTGTGATTTTTAATATCACTACTAATTTTGCAGGTGTTGCAGTAACTAGTATCCTATTCACTGAAGTAAGAATCAAAAGATGTATTTACTGAACTAAGAAGCCAACCCACTAGTTACTTTTACTAAGAAAATTGTTTCCAAATCATACTTAAGTCTGTTGATAATATAGCCATTTCTCAATCTCTAAGACTTTGATTCTTTGCCTATGTAAGCACTTAGAATGCTTGCTTCAGTCTTTTGTACTCCACTCAAGTACCTTAGGCAAAATCTCAATCTTTTTGTTTATATTTATTAATTACATAAAAATGAAAAAATCTTACTGATAAGTTTAAATTCTCAAGTTACTGTTTCTATTGCAGAGCTCAAGCAAACCTCTCCTCTTCTGCCTCTCATATCTAGTGTTTGTCACCTGATGGGATGGGTCAGTCTCATTCAAACAAGTGCATGATACGATCTGTTGTTATGCGAACTAAGGGTATCTCTTCGGAGGATTCTGAGGTGGCTTTTGCAAATCATTGAGGAGAATTTAGACTTGCTTTTCTGGCTGTTCCTTTTACTGAATTGACCTAAACAGAGAAACATTTTGATGAGCCACCTCCAGCCTCTTTTCTTCAGTTGGTTTCTTGTATTTTTGTGAGGTTTTGGGGAGCGTTGCAGTTCAGAGCTTTACCTTTTTGTTTTGTATCAGCATTTTGTCTTCTGCAGAGTTGTTTGAAGTTTTCTCATCACCTAAATTACATGGATCTGTGCATACATCATTATATGGAAAACTTGCTCCTTCTTATCAATTAGTAGAATAACACTCTCAGATTCTCCTTTCAAAAGCCACAAAATTAGGCTTTGTTATCACACTGAAGAAATATATTTTGTCACCAGTACAATATCTCATTCATCTGTGTGTATTTTTCAATACTCTCTTAAGATGTGTTCAACCACCATACATAAGGCTTCAAGCCATGGAAAGAGCTGTCAGGCTTTTACTTCTCTTGGTTATCTTTTTTTTTTTTTTTGGATATGGGCATCCATTGAGCCTATCTTTCCTTTGGGATGAATGCATATGATGTCCCTTTACTGATCACTGTGGAATCAATAGATCATGCATCCTGATTCTTTGGATGAGCTGTCTCCTTACATAGGAGCAACATTGTCATTTGTGAAATAGTGATTGGATCGGAACAATACTTTTATTCCACCACCTCATCCCAAGATCCATCTGTTCAGACATCTTTTCAGATATGGTGTGCTTATCTTCAAGGTTATAAGCTCCAGGGTACTTGGATGGAAGACAAGTCTATCCTTCACATCAATGTTCTTAAACTTCATGCAGTACACTGAGCAATGGTTCAAAGCATGTTTTCCTTGAAGGGAAAAACTGATATGATACATTCTGACAATTCCATGGTGGTATCTCAGATTTCTCTTCGAGGAAGTACACATTCTCAAGACCTTTGTTTTCATACCTTGGACCTTCTGTACTGTGCATATTCTTATCCTACGAGTCTTTAACTATGTCATGTTCCAAAGGGGTTAAATTTAATTTCAGATCACTTGTTTTAACCCAACTGAATTTTCCAGCATAACTGATGCTACATCATAAGGTTTATAAGTGGATTTACTCACATTTTGGATCTCCAATGATCAATGCCTTTGTGACTCATTGGAATCCTACACTGAAGTTGTTTTGATCTTCAATACCTTATTCTCAAGCATTGCAGTAGATGTGTTCATTTAGCACTGGACAGATTCATATTTGTATGCCTTTTCTTCCAGTTTGGCTGTTTACCCAGGTTTTAACTGTGGTTTGTTCTATTCCCTGTTGAGTTCTCTTGGTTACACCATATTGGCCAACTCAAGCATAGTTTCTGCTTCTTCACTACCTGCAGGAGTGTCCACCTTTATTTCTTTCATATTCTCAGTCTCTGCTGAGACAACCTTGATCAGACATTCTCCACCCAGATATATGGAAACTCCATCTTCAAACTTGGAAATTGTGTTCCTGTTCCTTTGTATTTAATTAAATCTCTCTGTAGGCCAGCCATGATCATTTATCAACAAAAGTGAAATATTTATTGTCAGTTGTGTATTGAGAGATATTTGAACCCTCTTCATTCCAAAGTATTTACCATATCCTGTTTTATGACATTGGTATTTGAGAAGGGTCTTGCTTTGTCTACAATGGCTTTATATAAGGCATCTTTATCCACTACTTTTAGGCATTCCAAATATTGGAAAGATTTTGAATCCCCAGTTCTATAAGGTCTGCTAGAATCCTTTTGTATTCTTTGGCTAAAGCAAACTTTTCAAGTTACCAAATTGGGATTTTACAGTTGTTTTTTATGTCTCATCCTCCTTTTGAGGCCTTAGTTCCTTTGTCTTTGCTTCACCGTTCTCTTAAATACTGTTTTTGTTGTTGGTCTGTATTGTTTGCAATTCATGTGCATTGGACTATTTATCATTGCTCATTTGTCCTGCTTTACCCTGATAGGTCTTTTCTCCCCAAGACTCATGCAATCAGGAAAGGAGAAGCCTTCTTACTAATCCATTTGCCAGCCATTTTTCACCTTTATGACATTCCCAGTCCTGATCTGTTGGTATGTCCTGTAAGAACGTTCAAGTGTTATGTGGCTTGTACTAACTCGTTGAGGTACTAGACTCGGGCAGAGTGATTACCTCTTTCCTTTCAAGCTGATTGTCTCTATGACTGTAATCGTTCCTTTACACTTGTGGAACTCAAACTGGCCCTTTGTTGGTCGGACCTAATGATATACACTGTTAAATGCTGTGCCATCCATCTCCTGCATTTCTTGCTATTCTTCTGATTGTTTTTAACTAGATCTGGCAGGAGAATGTTTTTCCTGATGCCTGGCACCAGGCTATTTTCCTACCTAACTCTAAACCTGAGAAGGATCCTAAGAATCCTTCAAATTACCATCCAGTTACTTTAACAAGCTGTCTATACAAAATCTTAGAGAGGATTGTTAATTCTCATCTTGTTTGTTTCCTCAAAGTAAACAGCCTCTTCTCGCTCACCCAGCGTGGGTTTTGATGACAATGCTCCACCGTGGACCACCTGATTCGCTTCAACCCTCAACCAGAGAAGCCTTTCTCAAACGACATCTTGTATCAATATTCTTTGACCTTGATAAGACTTATGATACAACATGGAGGAATGGTATTTTGCAAGACCTCCATTTATATGGGTTACGTGACCATTTGCCCATATTTATTTAAAAATTTTTAATGGGCATGTGATTACAAGTTTGTGTGGGTTCAGCACTTTTCTGTTCTTTTCTACAGGAACTTGGAGTCCCTCAAGGCTGTGTTTTGAGTGTCACACTTTTCATTATAAAGATTAATGCCATCACAGAACAACTCCCTCTTACTGTTGTAAACTGGCCCTATGTCAACAACTTTCACATCCATGTCAGTCATTGAACATGTGATATATTGAGCAGCAGCTACAGACTGCCTTCAATCATATATTGAAGTAGACCACAGCAAACAGTTTTACCTTTTCTGTCTCTACAATTGTTTGCTTGCACCTTTATCACCAACGAGGTATTCACCCTGATCCTAAACTCCGTATTGGTGAAGTTGTGCTACCTGTGGTCCCTGAATCAAAGTTCTTGGAATTTATCTTTGCCCGTAAGCTGACTTTTATACCACACATCAAGCAACTACGGGTCGAATGTACAAGAGCACTGAACATCCTCCTTGTCATTTTTTCCACCATTTTGGGAGCGGATTGATGTTCTATGCTAAAGATATATTGTTCTCTTATTCGAATGAAACTAGACTATGGATCACTGATCTATGGCTCTGCCAAGACCTTGGCCTTAAAAATGCTGGACCCCATTCATCATCAGGGACTTTGGCTTTGTATTGGGGCTTTCTGCACTTCCCAGTTCAGAACTTATACACAAAGTCTCATGAACGTCCTTTGCACCTCTGCCATTTGCAACTGTCTACTGTGTGCTTTGAAACTTCATTCCTTACCAAAGCATCCCACCTGGGGTTGTGTTTTTTTTTTTCCTTGATGAGCCATGCTTTTTCAAAACAGGCAATCTGCCATTGGTCCTTTTGGCTTTCTTATCCAAGAGCAGTTGAGTGAATTGGGTTTGTCCTTGGATAACATTACTGTATCCACCAGTCAGCCCATCCCACCATGTCTTATTACAGTCCACAAATGTGACCTATCTGAAAGTCATCTGAGAAATGCAGATACTCCCTATTGGAAATACTGTCTGTTATTTGCTGAACATCTTTCAAACCATCCTTCCCTTCCTACTTATACAAATGGTTCAAAATCGGGTGACTCTGTGGGCTCTGCCATAGTTTGTTGTGGTTCAGTGGTTGTGCACAGAATCCCCTCTACAGCTTCTGTGTTCACTGCTGAACTGTATGCCATTTCTCTTGCCCTGGATCACATAGAAGATAAGCAGTACTCAAATTGCACTGTTTATACTCACTTGCTTAGTTCTCTACTGGCCCTGGAACCATTTCACGTTAGTTTATACCCTGTTCTTGCTGATATTCAAAACTGATTTGATCCAGTTTATCTAGATACCAGGCCACGTTGCTATTTGTGGGAATGAGCTTGCAGACACTGCAGCTAAACCTGTCTGCTCTGGCACTATCACTGCTGTGCCTTTTCCATACATGGACTATGTTCCTGTATTCAAGACTCAGCTCCATGGTTTATAATTGGTTTGCCTATTGCACTGTTTCCAGAACACTGCTTCTCAGGACTTCCCGACATGTATTACTCACCAGACTACTAAAGGAGCTTGAGAACCCTTACAAACCCCAGTTTCCAGTCGCTGGGGTGATGGACATAGGTTCCTCCAGTCTTGGAGAAGAGGGTGAAGTTGGGGCCTTCCTTTTTGGGTCCCTGGATGTTTTTCCCAGATGTTAGTAGGAGTGACACCTTCTTGCTTTTGAGCCTACTTGTAATTTCAGCTGAAGTTTGACATGATGTTATCCAGTTGAGGATTGTGTGGCTCTTCTTTTTAATCAGTGTTGGTTTTGTACAATGTTCATGAAAGGAGGTCAGCTATCTCCTCAAAATTCCAAATGCAAAATGGTTTCATCCTAGGTCATTGGTTGAGTGCAGGTTCTACGCTTTCTCCATAATTCTGGATCAAGTGAAATACTCCTTCTCCATATGGTTGAGGAGTAAGGATGAGTGTTCATAATTCCAGACTGTACGAGTTTTGTTCCTTTGGTTGAGTATGGTGTACACAATCCCATCATTCTATGCCTAGTGTGTTGCCTTTTGGACTTTTTCAAGTGGAGGAGAAAGTTTGTCTATTTAGGTACTGTTTACATTTTCATCATGGTGATTCCAGTGTGGTGAAGTGTATCATACTCTGGCTACAGGTTGGGATACAATGAAAACTAAGTGTGTGTGTGTGTGTGTGTGTGTGTGTGTGTGTCTATATATATGCCACTAACATGGTACATAGGTGCCACAACTCTTTTAGTTCCAACCCGAAGTTGTGGAATTTTAGCAGTCTGGTTAGGTCTGATCTCCACTGACAATTACTCGTGTTTTATTCCACATTTGATGTCAGAGCAAAGTTACAGGTGAAGAACATGTTTGTTTTGGATGTAGTGCAGTTCTCCCACTCTTATACCAATTTTTATTGTGGTACACTCTTGTTCTCTACAGATGTTTTCTGTATGGATAATGCTTACACCAGCCTCAATGTAGAATTTTAGCCATACTTTCAGTGGATGCTTAGTTTGATTTGAAAGCTAACATTTTCTTACACTGAAAATATATTTTTAATAACACTTTCCTCTGCTGACACTGTCCCATCCTACCTCCCCACTAAAAGCCATTTTATGTCTTGAATAAGGTGTTCATATATTGTACCTAAATAGAAGAAGTTTGAAAATTGGAATTCACCTAAAGCATTTGAGTGGGGTATAAAACATTAGAGAAAATTTTTTTTAATATTAAGCTAAGATGGGCAAACAGATATATTAATTGAATCAGCTAGTTCATGCTTGATGGAGAGGATGGCTAGGTTATTGAGCATTAATTGGCTTATTGTGGATCTCAATTTGGAAAAGTTCTTATATGTTGTATTGCTCACACACTTAGTGAAAAGGAATGTCCTCAATATGATGAGAAAGTTAGGGAAAGATTCTTCAAATCTCCACTTAACAACATATTTAAATCTTCCATGTGCCTTCTGTCCTCTGTTTTGTTTCTAGTGGCTTCATCGTAGATTTTGATGTGCCAACAAAGATGATGAAATTCCTTCTGTAGTCCACTGTTGATGATATCATAGCATATCTCTATGAGATGGTAAAGGGAGGGAGCATATCTATATATGTAGTTTACAGTTTGCTTGTCCTAACCAACAGTGTGAGGTATAAGGAACATGGCTTTTTAATTCCAATTTAGAGTAGTGAAATCTTGGCTACTTTATTTGGGTCTGGCTTGTAGTGTTGATAAATTAGGTAACATTTCCACCCATATATGAAGAACATACCTGTTCTGGACGTAGTGCACTAGGGTGTGAATTATCCATTGACTCAGTTATGATTTATACAGATAATGCTTTCATCAGTCCCTTCACCTTATCAATATGGGATTTTTACTATAAGTGTAAGAGGGGGTGAGTATTTTTTGAAATTAACATTTTGTTAAATTAGGAATGTATTTCCACTAATACTTACCCCTCTCATACACTCCTCCCTCTGTTCCTCTCCATTGAGAGCCAGTGTTAGAGACTGGGATGGTATCAGTCATAAAAATGTGATAACATTTTCAGAATAAGGTGTTTCTAACAGCACCAGGATAGAGACACAGGTGGAGAGTGTCATGATACAAATATTGGCAAGAGCAATTGAGTAGTGTATAAAAGACTGAAGCAAGTGAGAAAAATCAGACCAATTCTTAGATGGACAAAGGAAGAAATCCTGGCAGTTGAGTAATAGTTGTAAATGTAAGTAGAGGGTAAGTACTATTGGAAATACTTTTTTGATTTAAGAATATTTTAAGTTTTAAATTATAATTCATTTATAGTTCAATGAAATGCTTAAAATTAAGAAATAGAAATGTGTTTTTTCATTTTAACTCTGTTGAATAATTCATCTTAAAATATCTTCCTTGGATCATATACATAATTTCACATCTGTTTTCAATTATAGTTCAATTTAAATGTTTCATTTTCCTTTCCTGTTTCTTACTGTTGATTATATACATCACATGTCAACAGGAACCAGCAGGCAGTAGAATGGTATGAACAGCAGAGATATCTTTATTTTTGACAAAAATAATTTAATACACTATTTTGTACTGTAAGACGTGTAGAGCAAGGGCAAAGTTTGGTTATTTTGTAGCAGTTATTAAACCTTTCAAATGTGAATTTTAAAACAGAATACATAATTAACTAAAATATAAAAATGTACATACAACTTAAGTGTCTCTCTATAACATTTATGTAAGAAACAAATGAAGTGCTAATGTGAACAAAGTAGCCAATACTAGTATAAACAGTTACATTTATTTGAGGACAACAGGTTGGTGCTAATTTCAAATAACTGTTGTTGAATTATAGTTTGAGATTAATTGTTTCTAACAGTTGTAAGCATGTACATGTTAAAAGTATGTTTAACTTCTAAAGGTTAATTGTGTAAGGTGGGAGTTGCACCTGTCAGGGGTTGACAAAATTTAGTCTGTGTTTCATCTTTGAAACATACTTTTCAAAAGAGCACACCAACTAAACAGGTTAACTGTGGAAGATGGGGCTTGCACCTGTGAGAGGTTGACAAAATGTAGTCTGTATTTTATCTTTGAAACATACTTTTCAAAAGAGTACATAAACTAAATTACTGTCTAGACTTGTAGACACATGACCACCTATTTATGCTTCAAACTCTACTTTGCCAAATTTAGCATTGCTTATAGTTTGTCACATAATACAAAAGTAAGAGATTTCATTATTGCTTTCAATATTTCTTTTGAAATAAAGAAACAAAACTAAAATTATGTAAAACATCAAACACTAACACACTTGATAATAATTTCTTTACAATATGATTGAAAAGTTGCTTAAATTTTAATGTAACCTTGTGATATGCAGATAGGAGTTTAAAAAGTGTCATTATGAAAGGTTAAACTCTATCCAGATTCCCTTTATCTCTCTCCCTCTCTTTTATTCTCCAAGAGAAAGCAAGTACAGAACTTTGTCATTCTGTGGTACTGTACCTACCTCAACATTCTTAATATGGTTAGAAATACCAAAGAATTTAATGTGAGCAGCAAACTTTATTAATGTACCAGTAGTAACTCTATTAATACCATTAATACAAATATTTAAAAACAGAGGCCCAAATGCTGAGCACTGAGGCTTTCTACTAGTAACAAGGATCCAGTTTGATGGAACTTTAGTACTAACCATATGCTTTCTTCCATTTGATTAATTATTCTTCCCAATCCATACTGATGAGATTTTCTAAGTTAATCTTATTTCATAGCACATTATCAAAAGGTTTTTCCAAAACTGTAGTAAACAAGTCCAAATAACAAGATTTTTTTCCAGAAAGATAAAGATAACAGATCAGTGAAGCAAAATTAAGGCACTGTAAAAAAAATTGACCTCAAAACTTCTAAATGTGTATAGTGAGTTATGTATTAGATTGATACTCTCTTTTGTTAAATTAAAATGTATTTTCCAGATTGTTTTGTTCTCAGTTTATTTTCATTGTCTGTGTATATATTTTAAGCCTTATTTACGTGTTAATAGAATGGTTTGGAGTGCTGTTCATCTGGCAAGGGCATTACCAAGGAGGAGTATTTCGTTTCACTTTGTACATGCCAAACAATTATCCTGATGGGGATTGCCCAGTAGGTGATCAACCTTAATTGTTTATTTTTTGAAATTATTAGCATTATAAAGGTATACAAAAATGTGTTTAAGACATTCTTGTGAAATTTATCACAATGATTTCAGAAAGATCATAATTTTGTGCATCACTTTTTTTGTGTTATTGCTCATTGTATACTAGAACCTTATCAATCAGAAGTTAGAGTAATAGTTTGTACATTAATTCCAAGGCTGATATATCTTTAATAAAAGTTCTCAAAATTATTGTACATGATTTGACATTATTAAGAAAAATCAACTAAGGACATTTAAAAAAGAAAAATGTCCAATACCCTATATATAAGAACTTTGATAATTGCATTGGGTTTTAGATCCCTACTAAAAAGTACTTTTTTGAAGTATAAATTTATTAATTATTAAAAGATAATGTTTTTAAATACCTGGTCTTAATATGTAAAGTAATTATACAGCATATACAACTTAATTGAATTTTAGCATCAACTTTAATCATTAAAATTAGCACAAAATTTATACTTTTATGAATTTTAAAAATTCTAAGGAAAATGGTTTATTCTAGCTTTTTTTACTGCATTTAATCCTTGTGTTATTTTACCTATTAGCATTGTTTCCTTTTATATTAATTGCATAATTTATTCTCTAAAAGGAGCATTTTCATAACTTGCAAAGAAGAGAGTTGAAGTAGAATTATGAGAATGGTGAATGATAAATAAATTAGAATGTATTTAGAGGTTAACATCTTTGGTTTCAATGAAAATATCTTGTTATTACATAAATCTTTTATACCTTCCTTACATTATTTCCTTATTTAAAACTACAACAAACTTAAGCACTTGTGTTGCCAAAAGTTTTGTATAAGCTAATGTTGCAAGTGATGTTAATTAACATTAATCAACTTGTAAAAAATTACTGATAAAGCTAAAACACTGGCCGGTTCACATTCTTTCTTGAGAAACTATCTACTCTCTTAACTGCCTTGTATATATGATATATTTTTGAATATTATGCAAACTGTTACATCACATCTTTAGAAATACATATATTAAGTCTTTTGATCTCAGTGTTATCAAATTCTGTAGCTCCATCTCTCTAATACTTCAATTTCAACTTTACATTTTGAGCTACAGTATTTTCTTTAAAACCTCTTACAAGTTAATTAAAGACTTCTGTAGGCATTAGCTACAAAATTACAACACTGCATTAGTGAGCATAGAAAAAGTTTAACTGTTAAGCGTAATTTGAAATCACTGAACATTTGTAACAAACAGTTGTGTGTCAGACATAACTCTCACAGCTTTAAAATTACGTTTTCTTTGTGATTTTAGAGAAAAACATAAATAATGAACATTAGTTATCCTGTAAATATCAGACTGGAAAGGAAGTATTGTAGTTTTTTTTAATACTTTAATAAACTGAACACAAATTAGTCTTCAATTACAAATTTAATCACCATAATGTTTGCCCTCACTTTCTATGACATAACTCCATCTTTTGAGTAAATTATGGATTCCTTGTGAATAAAATTATTTTGGTTTGGATTCAAAAAAACAATCTTAAGTCAAATTTGAGTTCCTCCTTATTTGCATACCTTTTTCCACCTAGGTAATATTGTAAGGATCTGAAAAGATGGTAATCAGATGGAGTAAGATTTGGCAAATAGGATGGATGAGGCACAACTTCCCATTTCAAGGCCTGAAGTTTTTTTGCATCATTTTTTCAGTGTATGATGTTGCATTTTCATGAAAAGTCATTACACCTTTTTGATTTAATAATGCAGCTCTTTTTTTTCTTATCAGTGCTTGGTGTAAGCTCTCTGACTGATGACACTATCTTTCAGCCATGATTGTTTGATTTGGATCCAAAACTTCATAATAGATTACACCTCCCAGTTCCACCAAATACAAAGCAAAACCTTTTTTGGGTGTAAACCACTTTTCAGTGTTAGAACAGGTGTCTGACAGAAGTTCAACCATTGTCTCTAATGTTGATTGTGCTCATAAAAAAAATCTGCTTTCCTTACCACTAATAATTCTTTCTATAAATGGTTCACTATCATCTCTTGTTGAACAGATGAACAAATGGTGACCCTCAAAGCACTTTGATTATTCATCATATAATATGGAACCCATTGTCCAAGTTTCAAAACTTTTCCAAGCTTGTGTATGTGGGTAATGATTGTTGAATGGAGCTGTTGAGCCATTTCTTGCATGGTCAGTTTTGAATTTGCTTCAACTATGACTTGCAGGGTATCTTTATTGATTGATCTTGGCCGTCTAGAATGTATGGAATTGGCGAGATCAAATTCTCTTGATTGAAGCTTTGTGAACCATTGTTTGACAATTCCTGATATTCAACACATTTTCTCCATAAATTGTACATCTGTTACTTGATAAAACTTTGTAGAATGGACAACAACTGCCTGTTGTGGAGACACAAGTGTAGAGGACGATGCTTTGAAAGTCTTCAGCCTTTCGTCTTCAGGTCAGTGTGTTTGTGTAGGTGTTGTTGGTCTTTTTATAGTTTTTTGATGGATTGTGGAGAGTGTGTTATGATTGGTTGGATTATCACTGTTTTTGACTGGAGGAGAGATTTCCTGTAGATTCAACCAATGACAGCCACAGGTTACTCACCTCTAATCCAGAATCTCTGTTAAGTGAAGGTTTAATAATATTAATATAAAAGAGTTTATCATTTCTTGACATACTCATCAGCAAATAAACAAGACAAGTAACCACAACTGTGTACAGAAAACCCACCCACACAGACAGATACTTACACTTCCAGTCCTATCATCCAACCTCGATAAAACGTGGTATAATTCAATGCCTAAATAAGAGAGTAGAATGCCAAAATATCATAGAGAGTTTTAAACAGAATGGTTCACTTCCTCCTTCATCAAAAACTCTTTGAAGAAGACCACGACAGAAAGAAAAGATCAGAAAGTCAGAACCACTACCACCATTTACCTACCATACCAACAACATTTTAGTGAAAAACCTAAATGCATGTCCAAGATATTCAATATAGAAGTCCAGTGGAAATCCTACAATACCTTTAGGTCCATTCTGATAAAAAAAACAAACAGCAACCTACCAAAGAGAATCTCAAAAATGTCATCTATGCAATTTTGTGTTCCTGCAATGATACATAAATTGGAGAAACTCGGGGAGAAGTATAAAAGAACATAAAGATAGTACAACATTCATGAAAACACAAATTTCAGCCATTGCAGAGCACACCACATCAAATGGACACAGAATAAACTGGGAGAAAACTAGAATCATCAATGCAGACAAATTCTGTAAGACAAGAAAAATCAAATAATCATTTTATTTTAACACTATTAAACCTTCACTAAACAGAGATTTCAGATTAGAGGTGAGTAACTTGTGGCTGCCATTGGCTGATTCTACAGCAAGTCTCTTCTCCAATCATAAACATTGATAATGCAACACATGATTTTTTGTTTTAAATACAGTAATATATTTTTGTATTATCAAATTGGATGATATTTTTCAAAATTTTCATAATTCGTTAATTGGCCAGGTGATTAGGACGCTCATCCCATAATCTGAGGGTCGCATGGTCGAATCGACGTCACACATACTCGCTCTTTTGTCGGTAGGGGTGTTATAAAGTCATGGTAAATCCAACTATTTATTCTTAAAATAGTAGCCCTACAATCGTCGGTGGGTCTTTAACTGCTATATTAAGGACTGCTAGCGGAAATAGCCCTCGTATAGCTTAGCACGAAATTCAAACAAAAAATTATTTATCAACTGACATTTTCTGATCAGGCAATTGATGAATAAAATAGAGCTCCCTTTTTTACAGTTATTAGATTTTTCCAATATTTCCAATAATTCTCTTAAAAATAGTGAAATTAATATTTAGTCAAATATAAAAATTATTAGAAATAACCACTTTATAATGAAGCATCTGATTTTCTGAATCTATCCTCCTCTGTTTAATAGCACGATGGCAATCTTTGGTAGTTAAAATATTAGAATTATTCTGCTCTATGCATCAGTACTGCTATTAGTCAAAAATTGTTTTTCTGAAAAATGTAGTTCATGAGAGAGTAAAAATCTGAAGTTTTCGTGATGTAGATATTTTACATCAGATTTAAAAGTGAAAGGACGGTTTAGTTTTAACATTTCTTTCTTAAACTAATAAAATATTCATTTTATCGTATGATGAATTGTATTAAGTTTTTGTCCTACATTTTCTATCAGGACAAATTAATTAAAAACAAACAACCACGAAAAGGAGAATATCTTCGACTCCAGCCACTAGAACAACAACTAAGTTACAGGCAGAGCATGTGTATTGAATATGATTATAGTAAAACTGATGGTAAGAAAGGTCTAGTTGATTATTAACTTACACTTCAAGAATGTACACTTGTCTTTGCAACAGGCAGTTGCCATCCATTCTACAAAGTTTCATCATGAATGTTCTGCCTGAACAATCTGTAAACTGTACACGTGTTTCTCGTAGTCTCTGAAGCTTTCAAACCTTTTTTAGTTCATGTAACATACAGCACCTCTTTTGAAACTATTCCTTAGGTTTTTATAGGTTAAAATTTTGTTCTAAATGTTTAGCAATTAACTTAAAGTAAGAAGTAAGACTTATTAATACATTTTCTTTGAGAAAAAAGCAAACATTTGCAAGTTGTTTTCCTCAAAACTCAATCACAACCTTATGGAAAAAAGAACAACATAAAAAAACGTTATTTTCTTTCCAACCTAATCCGTACTTATAAATTGAAATTGAAATATATTTTGTATTAAAATTTGATATTATTTTCTTACAGCTAATAGTTTTTGAACCATCAGTTTTTCATCCTTTAATAAATATTGAAACTGGAGAACTAGATGTAAAGAGAGGATTCCAGAAATGGAGGTAAGTTTAAGATACAGCCATTATTATTGTTTTACAAATTGAAAGTATTTCCATATCAGACACTGAACTACATTATTTAGATCTGGTTATTAAGGGAATTAATATATTTGATAAAAGGAATGATTTCAAATATATGGGCTTCCTTCACCAAATAATGCTATACATTTGTAACTTCTTTGATATTTTAATATCAGTAATATTCCATCCTTAACATTTAGTATGAACGAGTTTGTACAAAAATTGATATTCAGTGGTTTTTAATAATAAAACAGTAATTGAATATTTTAAATTGTTGTATAATACGTATAGAACATATTTATATAATTCCAAAATAATAATTCACCTACTTGCACAAGAATGCCATTTCCTTTACATGTCTGCTTGTGAGATTTGCATGCTACTAGCCTTGTGCTAATTCCTACTTAAATTCTCATATTTAACATGAACTGTGCTGGTGCATGATGACATAATCATGCAATGGTAGCCCTCTACCAGTAGCAGGGTAACGTGATCTCCATTTGTACTAACTCCCTCTGTGCACTTGCATTTGTGATAACTTCATTCTTTTCCTTGGCATTGAAGTTTCAAATTTGTGTTCAATTTGATGAGATTTACATTGGTTAATGAAACCTTGGTTTTTGTTTTCTATAGTTTTGTAATGAAAGTGTTAATTATTGTCTTGAATTCTCAACTGAATGTAACTGATACTTATTGATGATGTTACACTCAGCCCTTATTTTATATTCTGGCTTTTGGAGACTTGTTTACTTTTGAGAATGTTGCAGCCTTTGTTCAACATGCTATGGATTACCACAGGTTTACTGGTTCCTTTACCCCAGTCCCTTCACCTAATGTTCTTTCTCCCAGTCAGGTATGGCTTATTGTACTTCAAATGCAACCTGATTTGCTTTGAGTAGTGTCTTACCATTTGTAGAATGTCCAGTTCTCTTTTGGATTTCATTCTCATGTGTGTTCATTTCCTAATTTTCTACCTGTATCCTGTAATATTCTTTTTTCACTTTGTGAACCTATTTTTTGAAGTTTATTTTGTTTTTCTTCCTTCATTCTTATAAATTTTTTTTTTCCTATCACACTCAGATGTTTCATCCTGCTTTTATTTGTGATACTTTGTCTTGACTTGCAGATGTTTGTCCTTTCTAGATTCTTTGTCTTTTGTTATCTATTTGGTCTGCTTTGGGATCAAACCACTTGCTTTATACTTGATTCTCTGGTTCCCCATTTTTGCATTTTCATCTTTTTCTCATTACCCCTGTCTTTCCTCCATATATTGTCTGAGGCATTTCACCATGCTTTAGAGAAGTTTTGTGCAGAAATTTATATTTTTTCTCTTTGCCATTTTAACCTATTTCACTTCTGTTCTGTCCCTCCTTACTTTGTTTCCCTTTGTTAGGACTTGTTGAGTTAAGTTGCATTCCATTTTACTGTACCTTTCTCTTTGTCTGGATTACTTTCTTTAGGTAGCCATTGTTGATGGTGTTCATTTCTCACTGGAGACCTGATTTGAAGTTATATTATTTATATCCTTATTACTTTCCCATGTTTTTTTTTCTCTTAATTTTGTTCTTTGATTCCTATTCCATGTATGATAAATTTATCAAAAACCTTCTCATTCCAAGTTCTAGAGCTTTTTTTTTCTCCTTCCATTACCTAACAGCTGGTGCATTGCTTATCTTGACAGTGTGATTTTATTGTCATGTATGGTACTCTAGGCACCCAATTCTTCCACCTTACCTCTAGCTGAACTCATTTTCAATAACCTCTCTTTCCCCATCTTTCTTTGCTCCTTTTCCCACTTTTTTTCTATGACTTTCTGTATGGTCTTTTTACCTGGTCTGTAGTTTCTTTGGTTATCATGTCAGATACCATTTCACACATTGCTGTTAATCCATCCTCCCTGTGTTTTCTATTTTCTGTCTATCAGATTTGCATCTTTCAATTCCTTGCTGTTCTCCATGGCACAGCATTAGCTATTTTTGTATTCATTTGTCCTTGGACTGTCATTTTATTTTCTAGATGATTGATTTTTGTTGGCCCACTTTTGGGTAATATCCTCTTCTCACACTTCAGTTTCTTTCCAGGAAACCACTTAGTTTGAGTGACTAGTCAGGATATCCAAGTCGTTTTTCATGCCCACTTAATATATGGTATTGTTGGTATTTTTTTATTTCATTCTTTTTGCTTGTGGGTTTTGGGGTATCTGGACACTAGGACTTACACTTCTCATTGTCATTTTGCATGAGGGTTTTTTTTGCTTTTTGGGATTTTGACTTCCTTGAAACCCCTAATTTCATAGAGATTTGCACATGTTAATCTCATCCAATGGATCGTACAGATCTAAGGAATATTTTTCTTAGGTTCCATTGTTCTTTTTTGTGAACTTCCTCTCTCACATTCACAAGGAATTGTCATTTTGAATGGACCATAAGTATTTATGGCCCTTCCTTACCAACTTCTAAACCACATCTATCTCTTCACCAATGCTTTCTTCTTGGATTGAGGTGCATCTCTGTATGACATGATCTCTGGCATTAGGATGCAGCATGACTGATCACCTTAACTCACTCTTCTTTGGAACATTTTATATCTTTCCTTTTCTGGCTGATCACACAGTCAACAGTCCACTCTGATGCATCAACAGTTATCTTTACACCTACTATTAAGGGAGTATATATTCTAGTCCCTTTGCTTTTGG
The DNA here is from genome assembly GCF_004210375.1 of Tachypleus tridentatus. NCBI lineage: Eukaryota > Metazoa > Arthropoda > Merostomata > Xiphosura > Limulidae > Tachypleus > Tachypleus tridentatus. The sequence goes on from NC_134835.1 coordinate 74,088,244, forward strand.
GCATTGGACTGTATCCTTCTGGGTTTATTCCTGTAGGGTTAACTTTTGTTCCTTATTATGTGCCTGGAACTGTGTATCTTGTGAGAGACAGCCTGTCTCAGCCAGGTTATGTTTCTACCCATGGTGTGATCTCTTCTCTCCCATGGTCTTTTTGAGTTTGTTCATGCTTGGGTATGCCCCTCATGACACCTTTGCCAGTCCTCTCTACTCCAGTCTTCATCTCTTTTATTCTTGTGTTCCCCATCCTGTGGCTCTGTCTGTCAAAGTTCTTAGCCAGGATTAGTGTTTTCTATTGGAAAATATACCTTTTGCCTACAATTCTCTTCCACTAAACCTTTGGGTCTTTAACTTGATCCATGAAAGTCCTTCTGAAATCCTACTGTGACGAACTTAATCTTGGTTTTCTCTGCTTCATCACTTGGTATCAACACACCTTTTGTATACCAAATATCCATTCACTTTTGTTTCAGTATCATGCATCTCTTTTTCATAAAAGAGTATCCCTCCATCACGTGTGAAATTTGTATTTTTCATCGAGACAGATTTTCATATCATGTAACCTTTTCTTGTCAAGCTCCTATTTCCTTCCAATTTTGTCCATCTCGGTATGACTGTGGTGATATTTTGTTGTTGAGCCATCCACCATTCCTCTTCTCCTGACTGTTTTATTATGCCCCAACTTTCTGCCTTTTATTAATTGAATGCTCAACCATGGTTTGTCAGTCTCCACCATTGCTGATTATTGGGCAGCACTTTCTGGTGAATTTTACCTTTTCTTCTTCTTTTCACTTGGTTCTGCTCTTTCCCTCTTCACCATTTTCCTTGCTTAACTTCCATATGGGCTCGGCATGGCCAGGTGGGTTAAGGCGTTCGACTCATAATCTGAGGGTTCTGAGTTCGAATCCCAGTTGCACCAAACATGCTTGCCCTTTCAGCTGTTGGGGCATTATAATGAAACAGTCAATCCCACTATTCGTTAGTAAAAGAGTAGCCCAAGAGTTGGCTGTGGGTGGTGATGACTAGCTGCCTTCCCTCTAGTCTTACACTGCTAAATTAGGGACAGCTAGTGCAGATAGCCCTACTGTAGTTTTGTGCAAAATTCAGAAAACGAACAAACAAACTTCCATACTGGACTGTATCCATAATGTGGGTTTGCATGCCCCATTCATGCCATTGGATTTTTACTTTCTGTATCACTTTTGTATCTTAGTTTGTCCTTATTTGTGGTCACCATTGTTTAGATACTTGTGCTATTGATGGCTCTCGCATCCTTTTTCAAGATATTTATTCACTTCTGTACTTGGACTAGTATTTCCTTCTTCAGTCTTCTGCCACTTGTAATAAATAATAACCTTTCCTTCTTTTCTATTTCTATTCCTTTTTTTCTCTCACCTATATGATTATTCAGACCCAAGTCACCTCCTTTGGCCTGTTCAGGATGTGAGGTGTCCTCTCTGCCTCTTTGGATGAGTCCTGTTTGTAGTATATTATATTTCATAACAGCGAGTTCTGTTCCTATCTTGATACCTCTCATTTTCCTTGTTTGGGATTCGTTTCTTCTCTCCTACTCAAGGGTCTAATGGATGAGTCATTCAACTGTTCTGGCTAGCAGTGGCCACGGTCGGCAAGTCCCGCCGGCGGGAGCAGGGTTCCAGTCGTTGACAGACACGGCGACTTCCGTTGAATGTCCATGAAAGGGTTTACTCTTCCCGAGTCGAATCGTCCGCTGGTCAAAAAATTTCTTGAGATAAAAGCACTTAATGACGGAACGTATATTATCTATACTCTTGATGGAGAGTGCTCACAGGTTATTTATTTCTTTGTATTCATAATTTTTCTCATTTTCTTCTTTCCCATTGTTGTTGGCCATAGCATAGGATTCTTCAGATGGACATGTAGATGACTTTCTATATAGATGTCTCTTCTTCTCCTGACTGTCTAGTTATTTTGTTTTCCATGAGAAATTGACTTCTACTAGTTGCTGTATTTCAGTCAACCCACCAGTAGAAATGTGTAAATTTGTTTCTCCTTTCTTCATACATGATCCTGCCAGGTGGCTGGTGTTCCCTCAAAGGATACATTTATTTTCCAAATTGTAGAACAGTCCACAATAGCAGAAGTCTTTCTTTTCTGCCCAGGCAACCTCACACCACCAGTGTCCACATTAAAATAAAAGTATATTTCACCTAAGGTGTGGACATATGATTTTTTAAAAATCATGTTTTCTTCCCTTTTGATGTAATATTTTTCAAAGATTCTGCAGCTTAGTTAAAGTTGTATTTGTATGTATGTTTGTGTATATATTTAACATGTGTGTGAATTTCACACACATATATCAAGAAAGAAAACATTTGAATAATGAAGTTTTCTAAAAGATGACATTTTTGTTGAACTGTTGAAAACAAAATTACTGAATTCTGAGTTTAGAGTTTTCATGAAGAATTTATTGGTACCTTTCCTTCTGATGGACAGATTCTTCCTTCACAGGTTTCTTCACATTAATCTTGTTCAGCCTCACTGACATGACGACGAGGAGCTGGAAAGTTGAACTTGAAGGCCATTCACACAGTGAAAAAGGCTTAAAATCTTATAGTTCTGTAAAGAAGAAAAATACAGTTTTGTTCACACTAAATCTTGTTCTGAACACAAAATCTCAATTTTGTCCCAAATTATTTTTAACATTTTAACTAATTCCTGGACAATCAAGATTCAAGTCACCTAAAATTTGCATAGTTTTTCTTTTCCACTTAAATATAAAATTATAAGAAAGTTAACTGTTTAACAAGTTTTACTGCTATTCATTTAATGTTCCTATAAAAAATTACCTTTGAGAAAAAACAGAATAGTATTAAGTATAAATCTTTACAAAGTTCTTAAATGGAAAAACTTGAAGCAGGCACTTCTTCACCCACAGCAAGCAATATGTAGACTGAATTACAAACTACAATACCCATACAGTAAGACAGAACAAACAATTCATGAGGTAAAAAAAACAGCAAAAAGTGCAATATTAAATTATTAAAACAATATAAAAGTAATACAAAGAATGGCACACAAGAACTTAATCACAGCTAACATTTAAAGAAAATATTAAGTGAGAAATACCAGTACAGTATTATAAGCAAAAGATACTGGAAAAATTTCAAACAAAATATAGTAACATTCTTACTGTTTTGTAAGAAAATATTAAAACTCCCACAATCTTAGTAAACAGTATGATTTTGTAAAATTCCTTATAACACACTATTTCTTACTGCAATCTAGAATATTACAGTAAACATAACCTGTTTTGTTTTTCGTACTCAAGTTCAAATTCACTCCTCCACAATAACCAATAGTTAAACACACTCACAAGAAATAACAGAGTTCTGAACATTAATATGGATAATACCCCATACCACTTTTAACAAATGACTTGGAGGTCACAATTTATCAAGCCTGCTCATTCTACATAAAAATATATTGCAAACCTATTTAGTAGAAATATACAATTCTGGTCAAAACACTGCTAAACAGAAGTAAAACTAACTTAAACCTAAAGTTAAGAGCTTATGCACATGCTAAAATTTTAATGTTCATTTTGCCTTAAATAAGATGATTTATTTAGGTCACTTCAAGTTTAAAATATGCCATGTAAGATAATATTACTATAACTGTACATTTATGTGTGTCAAGTTATTGTTATAACATAGTTGTAAATATCTGTAAATATCACAATTTATTTGTGCAGAGGTAAATGAAAATAAATAGATAACCATAATACAGTTGATTTTAAACTTTGACTACATACATGTCTGTCTTGGAATTTTAAAGTTATGTAGTCTGAGCTACGTAATCACGTGCAAAATACTGTTTGCAGTAGTGTACGTAGTCATTACAAGTTATGAAAAGGTATATATATGGTTGTCATGTATACAGTAAATTTAGAATAACTACACATTGTGTATACAGTCAAATTAAAACAATTCACTTTGCACTCATCCAGATATTTTAACTGTGGAATATTGCATACTGTTGGCTGCAACTAGGTTAGCTACATACTAGTCAAATCTAATCGAATGTACACTATAAACTATGCATATCATAAAAATGATAACATCTAAGCTAACTCACTGTTATTAAATGTAATTTTCTTCACGACAAGGAAAATGGACAGAAAATATTGTACAACTATCTTGCTGTTCCTGATTCAAATTTGGAAAAAGGTAAATAACTAATATACGACTTTTAATACCAGTACCACATTACTTAAGACAGATGTGCCGGTACAATTTTATAACGATTCTTGGATGTTTTCCATTGTTCTTTAAATATGAGATTATTTCTCTTAGACACAAATTTATTCTAGCTCAATGTTGGCAATATAGCTTAACTTTCATCGAAATTTAATTTATAAAAATACAACCAAACCATACTCCAAGCATATTGAAGTTACACATGCACTGCTGCTAGCTCTACCTAGTGGTCATTACAAACAGATCTTTTACCCCAAACAACATTTGCACTTCTAAATATTAATGCTATTTGACTTTTCTTATTGTTAAACTTAATACTGATTCACAGAAGTTTTGATAAGTTTAAATTAAAATTGGTTATTTTATCAAATGAATATTCAAATTTAGGATTATAAATTACAACTACACTTTTGATACCCACACTAGCCTATTGAAATACATTGTTACTTAAAGTAGGTTTCTGGTGATCACAAAGTACATTCTGTTGAAGACTCCAAAGAAAAAACCTTAACTTTTTATTCAATCTAGTTGTATCACGTTACCTGTATAAGACCTACCTAATATGTGGATATTTTTAGAGCTGTTTAAGTAATATTACTGAGGAGACTCTGATAGTAGCACAGGAGAATGGAAGATGGGAGTTATACAAAAACACGCAACTTAGATTTAATATAATGGTACCATACCATCTGTCTTTCTGTCCAAAAAATTATGCTGGGGACGAAAATGCTGATTTCAAGAACAGCTTTGTTGTCTTCCCCATTGGTGTGTAATACTATAATCATTATTCCTTTTACAATTTTTTTCTGTTCTTATATATTACTAGAGAGCAACTGCCTTCCTATTTCTAGCTGCAGACACCAAAGATGTGGGATGTTCTAGACATTTCTCTTTTTTTTTTATTTTAAGCATGCAAGGTCAACAAAATTGAGGTTAACTTGAGTAGATAGTCGAAAATAGCTTAGGTCTTACTTCTGCTAGTACCCCAGTAACAGGACTTGTTTATTTTATAATGATCACCCTATGGTTTGTGTCTCAGTGTTGTAAGTTTGTTTTCTAGCAGAAATTTGCTTCTATGTTCTATTTTTTTGCTTTTTGTATTTTCAAGAAACTAAAATTTTTCTAAGTATATTTCACCTATGGTATGGACATACGATTTTAAAAAAATCATGCTTTCTTCCCTTTTGATGTAATATTTTTCAAAGATTCTGCAGCTTAGTTAAAGTTGTATTTGTACGTATGTTTGTGTATATATTTAACGTGTGTGTGAATTTCACACACATATATCAAGAAAGAAAACATTCGAATAATGAAGTTTTCTAAATGATGACATTTTTATTGAACTGTTGAAAACAAAATCACTGAATTCTGAGTTTAGATTTTTGATGAAGAATTTATGAAATAATTAAAACATTAGAAGTTGTTCATCATATGTTTTATAGGTTTTATTCCTTGTAAGGAATTTTGTTTTTCATAGGCTCCTCTAATTTCAAAACAAGAAATTCAGATTTAGTATATTAAGCTTATTAATTAATACTGTTTTGAGTAAAAGTGTAATTTTTAACTGTTAAAAGGTAGATAGATTTGTGGAACATTTATGAAAACTGATACACATTACTGGTGAATTTATAAACATAATTATTTGTTCTAAAAAACTAATACTTTAATCTTTCATCTATTTTATAGAAGAAATGTCAGTCATATTTGGCAAGTAATTTTGTACACTCGTTGAATTTCTGTAAAATAGAAAATCAAAATCCACTGAATCCAGAAGCATCAGTTTGTAAATACATGTATGTCCTTTTAATAGAAATAGAAACTCTTGTTTAAACAATTGTGCACTTTCACCAAAAAGTTACAAGCTAATAACTGTATTGTACATGTAGTGATAAACATTTATCAGTTAATTTTTGCTTAATTTGACTTCAAGTGGTTATTAGTCATTATAACTAATTCAACTTTGTTATACCCAAGTGACCTTTTCTAACTTATGCCATAACTTATGATAAGTGTGTGAACTTTTCATATGTACCCTAATAAATATCTGAAAAAGGACTTAAATTCATAATAGTTTAGTTATTATAAGGTAAAATTCCTGTTATAAAAAAATTCTAAAGAACGTAATCTAATATGAAATGCAAATTATTAGTTATTTAGTCTTACTTCTTAAATTCCTGGGTAAAGAATGTAGTGTTTAAAAATGTAATAGACCTAACTCTAATGTTTTATGACAAGTTTAATTATAAACTGATAAATTTATTGTAACATACAGTTGCATTTTGTGTACCAATTGTATGCCCATCCTTACTGGCTTGCATTGTATTAATTTCTGAATGTAAAACTCTGAAAGTTTCATGGTTTAAAGAGAAATAACACTACAAAATAAAATGAGAAGTTATAAAAAGTTAACAAGCCTACAGCTCTTAAGATTAATAATTGTTATAGACCAGAATCAACTAAGTAATTCTCTTTTAAAATAAATATAGTATTTTTGATTATATTACTTAAATTTTAACTTTTGATATGGTTTATTATGATACAGTTAATAGTGAAATAAAGAAAATAAGAGAGAGAGAGAATTTGAATGAAACCCGTTTGTTTGTTTGGGAAGTTCTAGATATTATGTGAAAGAAATATTATTAATATTAATAGTAATTTTATTTTTACCATGAAAATCACCTATTACATGGAATATCTCAGTAAAAGTTTTGTAAATGTTGACTCTTTGTGTATATAAAAGACTGGTAATGTTCACTAAGAAATTTATGAAATTTCATGAAGGTAACCTGGTACATTCACTTATAAGACTTACAGTTTCGTAGTTACATGGTGTTTATAAGTTCAGTCAAAAGGAACAGTCTGTATACAGAGAGTTAAACCTTGAGCCATGTATTTTGAATAATGTTATGTGATTAAAACCACTTAAATCTAGCCACATCACAATTGTTTCTATGGTATGAACATTCTCTATTTCAACAACACATATCTAATACTTCTAGTAAGCTTTGTTCTAAGACTGGCATTCTACTTTGTTCTAGCTTTTCCTCTATCAGACCTTGTTTTTTTTTTTTCCTGTATATTTTTTATTTATTATTATAAAAGTAACTAAAATGTAAGTGTTGATAAATTAAAATAAATAGTAATAATAATAATAATTGTTTATGAGGTATGCTCTTGAATAGTTCTGTGTTATGTAATTCAGTACTGTGAAGTGGGATACACATTCCCCATGTGAGTTGCAATTTATATGCCATAAGTATTAGTCAGACAGGTTTGAAGGGCAATAGAATAATTTAATTTTGTGTGTATATTAGTTTGTTATAACTTAGAAAACAAGCTGAAATATAAATAAACAAAAATGCTTCACTAATTGAAAAGATCCCAAAGTACAAGCTATAATGTGGGATTATAAGATGTACCCTAGTTTTTAGAGGTGACTGTAGAAGTTGGGCCCACATTGTGGTGGGGATACACTGTATATTAGTCTTAACCTCCATTCTCCAGTCTTGCATAAGAAATAAGAGTAGCAATAGATATAGAAATTATGAGAACGAGATGTGGGTGCTCAAGCCCACAATGCCTCACATCTTTATCACCATTCACTACCTGCAGACAAAATGTGGAAAGGTGACTGCTCTCCCAAGTAAAGAAGTAATGCAAGAAAAGGAAAATAAGGTACTACCATTTGGGATAAGTTGAAAACTTGCCTCTTGAAGTTAGCAATCCAGCTTCCAGTATGATAGAAAGGCACTAATTGACAACACAGTAAACAAACTATACCAGCATGTGTGTGTGTGTGTGTGTGTGTGTATATATATATTTAAGCTGCTTAGTTAGGATAAACATTTCTTATTTTGTTTTCTAATTTGCAATCATTTCAGAGAGAAAATTGGAGAAATTTAGAATTATTTTCTAATTTTATAATGGTTACAAGGTTGGTCAAATAAACTGACATCATAATGTCTCATAGAGTTAAATATCATCCCCCAAAAGTAATATAAAATTTTGTCTTTTATATAAAAGTGTTTTCATACTCCTTGAGTGATGCACATATTTTGGAGACAAACAAGTGAGTTGTTACAATAATTTGTCCATTAACAACTTATTATAACAATAGTTGGACCAAAACAAATAATAAAGGAAATCATATTGTCACTTTTATCTAATGATACCTTAAAAAAAGAAGATATATTGTTTATTAGAAAAGCCTTTCATTTTTACCCTCTTGTATATTGTTCAACTTTAGTACTTACTAAGGATAAACAACGTGAAATAAAGCACAGGGATAAGTCAGCTTTTTGTCAGTTGTGTTAGCTCCTGTGTTTATCATCTGGACATTAATTGTTTTGGTTGTCTGAGATCTATGGTCAACATCAGGAAACTTAAACTTATATACTGTTGAAAACTATTGGTTATTTTAGCCTAGAAAATAAAATTTCTATGTCTCGAAAAAAAATATTTGAGACACATTTACAGTGTTGGTTGTGTATTTCATGAATTTTGTGAGTTACACTTGTTATGGTCTACTGTACTCAAACATTTATTTTCTATATAACTGATATGTTCTAACAGTTTTATGTAATTTGTATTTGGAGCCTTAATCACATTTTCTCATACTAAACAATCATTTATAGTAAGGGTAGTTAAAGCATACATTCAAACTGTACCCCTGTAAATGTGCTGCTCCTGCAGCTTATTTTTACTTGAGGTGTTTTGGAACTTGAATGTAGATTGCCACAGTTTCTTTACATTTTAAAGATCTGATATCGATATTCCACACCACAATTGTTGTTTATTAATGAATATACATTTTCTATAGGTTATATTTATTTACTATGATATGACTTCAAACATGTTTAAATCAGTTTCATTTTTCAGCATTGAAATCTTTGCATTAATTAGAATTAACCTGTAAGTAAAGGAAAGTTTGTTAACGAATAGGTTTCAAAATTGAATAACCATAATAGTACAGTTTGTTTATTATTACTTCTTCTTACAAAAAAAAAGTAATTTTTATCAAAATCTATTTGAAACCGAATGAATTTAATTGTTTTTTTTATGAATAATTACTCCACTATGAATTTCCAGAGTTTTAAGTTTAAAGTTAGCTTTTATCTTAATAGTAATGATCTTACACAGGTGTAAGTTAAATGTGTATTTAATTTATAAATTAATAGTTAAGAATATGTGAGTTTCACTACTAGGTAGTTGTCTATTCATATAAAATAAAACTAGTTTGACAAAATGTAATATTTTAATAACTTTGCGATAACTGGAGTTGAAGATAAGCAGCAACTAAAGATTGCTAAATGGAAGATGGGTTATGCATTCCTCAAATCGTAAACTTCTTCCAGATTTTGATTAATACAAATAGTAATTATTTTAATACCCTTTGTAAGTAGTATTGATTTTTCCATTATTTCTGAACTTGTTATTTTGCAGTACTGTTGGGTACTTCTTTCAATTTTATGTAACAAAATTAGTTTAAGACTTATCAATAATCATAAGAAAATATTTTTCACTGTAGATATGAAAGAGACCTAGAATTGTTCAAGGTCAAAGTGGCTGAAAGTATTAACTTTTGTCATGAAAAGCTGTATGATACCTCAACTCAATATCCACGTGCTCTCTGCTTCAGTCTGTGGGAACTGACTATACATGATAATGTTAGGAAGAAATTATTATCTGGAAATGTATGTTACTTTTTGTATTTTACTGAACTTATTCCTCTCAGTTGTTGCTCAACTTACTCATGCTAGGATAAGAGTTTTGATGTATGATTTAATTATTGTTGTTATAAATGAAAATGCAAAAATATGTGGAAAAACAACAACAACAAAAAATTCTTATGTACCTCAAAGTTCATATTTATACATTTATAAATTTTAAAAGTATAAATCAAGTAAATAATTATTTTTCTTCTAATATGCTCCTACAAATGAGGCCCAGCATGGCCAGGTGATTGGGGCATGTGACTTAAAATCTGAGGGTCATAGGTTTGACTTCCTGTCCCACCAAACATTCTTGCCTTTTCAGCCATAAGTGCATTATTATGTGAAAATAGAAACAGTTAGAAAATATTTTAGAAATAGTTTTGAAATGTAGTTTGAGTGGTGTTTACTACCTTAATTACTTTACAAATAACTCATGTTTTATCACAGTTTATAAACACTAATTTGTACTCTACATCTTAGGAAGTACAATAAGTTATTTTTCTAAATGAATAAATTATCAGGTTTTACAAGTCTGGTTTGCAAAATAAATGGACTAAAAGATGTGGGCTAGATCTAAATTCAGTTTTGGTCATTTTGACACATTGTGTAACCATCAAAATATATAACTCTGAATAAACTAGGTATACCTTTACAATTTTGAAAGCATTAATTAAATGTTACAAGTATTTTGCACACCAAAAATCTGATTTTATAATGAGATATTTTCACTGAAGAGTTATTTATGAATTTCCAAATATTTCTGGGTGAATCTGAGTGCAACATTCCAACCAACCTTAAAGAATAAGACAAAATTATATACATATATATGAAAACAAGAAAGTTAGTACTTGTATCTTTAGTTGGGCATTTTGTTGCTAACAGGTGAAGCACTTTAAACCATTTTTGTTTTAAGTGAGACAATGTTTATCCACAAAAATGTGTACTTATTTCAAATATGCATGTTTTTTTTATAATACAAATAGTTATCATTTACTATAGTAGGAGGTCTTATAATTACTGTAACTTTATCTTTCTAATGAAACTGTAAATAGGTTAAAAAAAAAAAGACATTTATCTGAATTATCTAATTGTGAAATAACCAACATAAAGTTCCTTGTAAAGGGAATTCTTCTTTTTCTGTTGGTTAGAAATAATCCAACAACAATTTCAAAAGGAATTATTGACTTTTTTTTAAATAATAATGTGAGAGGGGATGTGTCATGTAGGTTGGACATTTTCTATGTAAGAAAAGCAAGAAGACTGGAGGTTTACATTCTGACTTGTCAGTATCTATAATATGTTTTTGTAATTTAGCCTTGTTCACCTATGATATATTTAGTGTGTGTGTGTGTGTGTGTAGGAAAAACACTTCATTAAAAAATCTGGTTTCTTTTCTATTCAAAGCACTTTATATATAAAAGTTTACAACATATCATGAAGATACAATTACTAAATTAAAAGTTATGTATACTTTATTGGTTACAAGGTCAGTCAAAGTGACCAAGCACATGTAGTGTGGTAACATGTATTGATATTAAAGTAGTTTAATTAACAATTTTGTACACAAGTTACCTATCTTATCTAAGAGTTATACAGAAATATTAAGATACGACTTTTTGTGTTTTAGAAAGAAGATAATGATACTAAAGTCTCCACACCTTCAGGCTTATCCTGGATACAAAAAGGAACTTTAAAGATATTCTCAAAAACAGCATCTTAAATACCCAAATATGATTAACGTTCCTTTTGAATAATAGCATTTTATGATATTTGATTGAAATATCTTTTTACCACATAAACAAGCATTGACATGATTTTATTTAATTTTTAAGACATAGTTTGTTTGCTATGTTTACCCTTCACAACACATTTAGATTCTGAAGGTAGTGATTATAAAGTTCAGTTTGAAATATATATATTTATGTATTTCATAGTAATGGATAACAAATAAAAATTAAATTGGTTATACTGTTCAGATTGATTTTTGTTAAACAATAAAACCTCTAATTTATAAAAATAAACGTGAATTCCATGTTTGTTTGTTTTTCATTCTCATGTAGTTGTCAATAACAGTGTATGAAATAAAGCATAGGGGCAAGTCAGCCTTCTGCTAGTTATGTTAGCCCCTGTGTATATTGCCTGAACACTAATTACTTTTGTTATCTAAAATCTATGATCAACATCACGAAACTTAACTTGTGTACTGTTGCAAATTATCAGTTATTTTAGCCTAAAAAATATAATTTCTACATTTTGAAAAAAAATACATAAGACATATTTGCAGTGTTGGTAGTGTATTTTGTGAAATTTGAGTAAATGTTATTATAGTCAACTGTACTCAAACATTTACTTGCTGTGTAACTGATTTGTGCTAACAGTTTTGTGATTTGTATTCTATAACAGTGAAATAAAATACTGTGTAATTTTAAGATGCTGATTTTTCAACGTAATCAAAACTTAACACTCAGTAATACTGAAATTGTAATGCATATAAATATTTGTAAAATTATAAATATTTTTTGTTTACACCACGAAATTATTGTAAAAAACATTTTAAGAAATGTAACAATTTTATGAGCTTTTGTGCTTAGTTTTCCTAATGTTACTTACAAGGTTCTCGCATACAAAAAAACACAAACTTCATATAACAACAGCTATAAACCAAGTCTCAACTACAACTATAGTCAAGATAAGATTGAAATAAAGGCACAAAACTGTACTCAAAATACTACTGGTTTCAGCATAAATAAATGATTCAAAAGGATACATGAATAACTACTGGTAGCTCCTCACTACTAAGTGACTATGTAAACTGTATGAGATATAGTTTAAGATACACTCACCAAGACCTGTGTTGATTTAAAAAAAAAAAGATAAACCACAAAGGGACCATGAAACTCCGAGTTATAAACTTATGTAGAAATGAAAAGGAAATTCTTCGTCTGAATGTGAAAAGTATTTATTTAAATTAAGGCAGTTATTGTTTTAGTTTAATGTTTTCTGTACCTTGGTATAATCACCGATGTGTAACTTGTGTTTATGTGATATTTTGAAAAGCTCTCTTGTTTTAAAGAGTGAAATGGTTACTAAAAAGTTAATATTATGTTTTTATTGGCTAGCAAATGGAAGTGAAATAGAGAACAACAAAAGCCTCAAAGAAGTTTGACAAATGTTTTCTGATTCACACGTGTTTTATAATCTAGTCTTCATATAAAGTCTTCTAATCATAAGGAAAAGAAGTGAATTAATATTCCTATTCGTACAGATGTTATATGCAATATAAATATGTTCAGATATATGTTACTGAAACAGACCTGTTTTAGGGAAAATTAATATTGTCCTTTCTTTAATTTCCATTACTTCAACTTACTCATAATTTTCATGATTTTAGTTGTATATCAAAGCAAAATAAAACGAGTATACATTTTTTACTTTGATAACACTGTGTAACACAACTTTTGTTCCTAGAGAGTTTGTGTGACTTCTTAATTGCTTATGTTGTAAAAGTACAGAAAATGGCCGTTATTCTAGATTGTTTATATTATTGCCTCGACAAGTACGGTTATGATTAAATGTCAAGTGTTCTACTCATAACATACTAAATCGTTACAACAATTGTTCCCACTTCCTGGAAAAGCTTTTCCGAAAAAAGCAAAGCTGTTTAATACACTAAAAACCATGGAAGTTATGAAGAAGTGTCTTATTATAATAATGTTCTTTAACAAAAATAAACATTTTTTAACTTTTAGAGAAACAATAAAAGAAAACCATTACTTCTACAAAGATCTTTATTATCAGCTCCTTCCTCATCAGTAATTTTATCTCCAGGACAAGCTACACAGGCGTCAGCAGCATAAGATGTCATATAAGTCCCTCCTGGGCACGGTAGGCAGTAAGTTTGTAATCCATTGTCATAATGACCAGGAGGACATGGATCTAAAACCGTTAAAAGTACATAGTTAAGCATTTATTTACTTAGTGTTAATTTTTATAGTCCGTTCAATGAGTTTATTGTCAATAAACAAATTTATTGTATCAAAACTACATTATATTAAAAGTTTTACATCTTTTTGTGTTTAATGGAAACTATTAACGTTATTGTGTGTAATATATACTTACAACACCTGTCAGCATCTCTTCGGTGTCCTCGAGTGCAAGTGAGGTTTTCTTCTGGAACATACACTGGAGAAAACAACAGAAAGTTAAATCATTTTTAGCTCATTTACTGTCACCGATAGGAATATAAAGTTTTACACAGTGCGAGATTCGTGAGAAAAATAAACTCGTTCTTCAAAACGGTTTCTTAACAGCAAACTTTTATTTCTTTATATAATTAGTGACTGAGTCAACTCATTAAACTAATCACGGAAACTTGGAATTTTATGAAAGCACACAGAATTTGTCTCTTTATCAATTATGTTATACCTTGAGGTACGTTTCATTTCTTTTGGTATTTCCCTTACAAAATTTGTATTTGACAAAGTTTAATGCAAAACTGGTTTTACTATTTATTTTAATGTCAGTTATGAAAATACAGGTTATTTTGGGAATATTACGCTGGTAAAATGTGTCAGTATATGATTTGAAGGTGTCTTGCAAACAAGAGTTGGAGGTCAGTGTTGATGACTAGCTGCCTTCCCTCTATTCTTACACTGCTAAATTAGGGACGGCTAGCCATCGCGTAGCTTTGCGCGAAATTCAAAAACAAACAAATATGTGTACCAGAATCCGTTACCAGATAGACTCCTACATAGTACAATAATGTACTTTAATAAGAATTGGATGAAAAACTAATTACTCTGCGAACTAGATAGGTATCTCATACATGTTGAAGCTAGTCCTAAAAATCTCTCCCCAGTTAATTTATATTTTAAATATAAAAATATATAAATAATAATAATAATAAATACATATATATATACACACACACATATATACATGTATTAAACAATAATAAAAATGCCACCAACAAACTTGACATTCTGCTGATAGAATAAGATAATCACTATATGTGAGCCACAATACATGGACATTGTCCTGAAAAGGATCAAAATAATATCCAGTTCTACCATTATAAATACCAATCCGTCAAGAACATAAGTACGGGGAGGAGGAAGAGGTCATAAAAAACCTGACTCTCCAGGGTATGAACTTTACTTACCCAAATACCGACAGAGAGAATCCGTTAAAACAGAATATAATAATTTTGCTAGGACGTGAAGACAACAAGGTAGAACTGGTTTTTATTGAAGACGAAAATTTATTTTCTCATGTGAAAAATACAGTTGTCGAGGATATTCCATTTCTTGAATATTTCAAATTGTAAATTCTATTTTTAGGTGAATTAATAACATTCGAATAATCATTTATCAAAACAGACCAGTGAAAATTCTGAAACCAGATAAAAGTGATGGAATAATAACCTTAACGAATCAGAGAATTAAAGTACTAAGAGATAGGCAGATAGTAGTAATAAGAAATTTTATTAAAGTTGTTAAACCCTAACATATCAAAATGTGATAGTTCATATCTTATTAAAATTACATGATGTAAAACAAAACGTATCGTTTCCTGATAGGTATCGACATTACCGTTCAAGCCATAAAAACTATTTTATTTTTTTAGAATGACGTTTTTAATTTCTGTGAGATGAAAAGAACTATTACTGAAATACTTTTACTGTCTGTAAATTCATAATAAAGAATATTACTTCAACACTTTTGATCCAAAATTGGAATTCTTGAAATTTTTATATTTTTACATTAATTCATATACTTTGCACTTATTGAAGAACATTGAACTTATATTACATACATTTGTCTGTTGAATTTCCCGCAAAGTTTCACGAAGGCTATCTGCGCTAGCTCTCATTAATTTAGCAGCGTAAGACTAGAAGAAAGGCAGCTGGTTATCACCACCCACCGCCAACTCTTTAGCTATTCTTTTACCAACGAATACTGGGGTTATCTGTCACTTTACAACGCCCCAACGACTGAATGGGCGAACATGTTTGTGTGATGGGGGTTCGAAGTCTTTCTTTGGATTATAACGAATTACGGTAATTCTTACCAAATCAGTCTTGTCTTAATAACACCAGCAAAAATAACAGGATTTACCACAAACAACAGTCATCAATGAATCGCTTTAACATAAATGTATCTTTCACTTGTTATTGAATATTAAATGATATTTACGTTACCAAATCGCTCATGAAAAAATGTTAGAAACGAAATATTAAGCAGATTATTATTTAATTCTTCTGGTGTTTGTGGTAGTTAAATGTACACAATATTCTCCAGTCTTAGCGAGAGCAAATTTAACTTTTAAGATAGTTTTGAAGGATTTGTACGAAAAGAAAATAGAGAAAAAACACAAATTATTATTTACAATGTACGAGTGAAGGTTTGAGAACTGCATTTGATATATAAAAGTTTAAGCGTACCAGTAATAAATGAGTTGAAATACCATTCACGAACAGATGCAGTAAAGAACCAGCTTATTTGTTTATAGAGGGTTTTTACTTCATGTAAATATAATGTAAAATGAATGAAAGGGGATGTTGTGACCAGAGTCGTATTTATATTCAATAACGCAAGGTTGCTCCCTATTTCTCTGACGTAGGTTTGTATACTGTTATTTGTTTTTGGTTTGATTTTGAATTTTGCGCAAAGCTACTCGAGGGCTGTCTGCGCTAGCCGTCCGTAATTTTACAGTGTAAGACAAGAGGTAAGGCAGCTTGTCATCACCACTCTGATACCTTACATTTTTAGGTTTATAAAGTTTAAAGAAAACATTGTATTCATGAGGTTGATTTGACGAAGAGCATCATCTTTACTTTTAACATTGTTAGGTACTAAAACAGAATAATCACATTTTGCATAACTCCAATCAACGCATTCAAATGAGCTTAAACAAAAATATCGCAAACATATGGTTACATTAATAATCAATATTGTCAGTTAAACTATAATTCAAATGCCTTCCGAACAGTAAATATGGAGGGAATTCATTTTTAATCAATACACATGGTTGGCGAAATATCAAATTCAAAGGTAACGGCTGAAGTACATTCAAAATCGAGAAGGGTAATTTCGATTTAAATGTTATATCTGTTAAATTAATATGATTTAATAAACGAAAATAAGACCTAAAATAATAAACACAACCTTTTAATTTACCTATGACATTATGCTTGTAATCGCTTTCACCATTTCCACATGTGTAAATTCCTGCGTCTTCAAATTGCACATCAGTCAACAATAATTCGCCGCCATCTTTCCTTTGTATTCTCTCCCTTCTTGTCACTACTTCATTCAGAGGTGTGTACCAATTTATTAGTTTTCTTTCTTTATTATGAACATCTTTTGAACAGATTATTGTAACAGTAGAACCATGTATAATTTCGTGGTCTACTGAAGAACATGAAGCAAGCAGTAAACTAATGTAAATGTACATTAATTCACTTAAAATAGCCATGGATAATTATTCTTGTTTTCACTGTATGCCTTATATTTAACTTTCTTTTCCGTTTCTAAGTGAAGTGTCGCTGTTACTATGCGCATAAAATATTCTTGTTTGAATGACGTCATGAACTGATGCAACATTGTTAAGTGAAAAACTTGATTAACAATAGTAACAATGGTATTGTTTCTTGGTTTTATTAATTTAATGCAAAGCTATACGAGAGGTATCTATGCTAGCCGACCATAATTTAGCAGTGTAAGAGTAGAGGGGAGGCAGCTAGTCATCACCACCCGCCGCCAACTGTTGGGCTATACATTACTTTAACTAAAGAACAGTGGGATTGACGTTTCATTATAACGCTCCCAAGAGCGAAAAGGTGAGCATGTTTGGAAGAATTCGATCCCGTGACCCTCCGATTACAAGTCGAACGTATTAACTATCTGACCACGCCGGACCTGAAAAAAGTATTGTTGTCTCAATCAGTCTAAAGCAGCTTCCTTTGTTGCTTTGATAAAAATCACATGAAGTACATATAGTATCAGGCTAGACATACAAATGGCGTTTTGGGAAATATTTTGTCTCTCATTATTATTGGTATATAGCAGTTGATGCACTTCGTTAACATGAAAAAGTACTTATTGCTGTTAATCACACTTGTGTTTTAATTTTACCAATACTACTTATTGTTAATACGTTTTAGACGTACTCTTTAGACAATGTAATAATAGCTGAATTTCATTACCAAAAGAGCTGTTCTCAACTGTATTCTCGCCGAGGTCAAAGCGCAGACAGCCCACTGTACAGAATTGTACTTAATTCAAAAATCTACACTACAAAATAAAAATAATCGTGAACAATTAATTAATTACCAGAGTTATTCAAGTTTTTAAATACTTATTACAAAAAATCCAAATCTGTTTTAAAAAAAACGTGTAGCTGTTTTAGTTTCTTAATTCTTTTTGTTCGGTCATACGTTATATTGTTACATTTCTAGCATTTATTCTGTAGTTATTACATGTGTGTGGACCTCAACATCAAAACAGAATATATAAAAAAAAATTATCCAAGACTTTAGCATCTCGTTCTTTGAGGGCTAGGCTACTCATACCATCAGCATAATTAAACAATTATATAAAAAAGTACTGTTACATTGGATAAATATATTGTCATATGTTTGTTTTGTTTTCAGTTTTTTGTAAAGTTACACAAGGGCTACCTGCGATAGCCGTCTCTTCTTCATCAATTTTAGAGTGGAGGGAGGGTAGTTAGTCATCACCTCCCAGTGCCAACTTGCTGACGAATAGTGGTATTGCACGCCACTTTATAATTCCACCATCTCTGAAAGGGCTAGCATGTTTGGTGTGACGGAGATTCGAACCCAAACCAACTGCGTGTTCCGACTTTACGCTTGTCTGTCTCTTTATTTGCTGTTAAGGTACTCTTGCACTCAGCATCTTAACATGTCCATTTCTCAGTTAAACTACCAATAAACCGAGAAGAATAGCATCCAAAACTTAAACATAAATCATTTAACAAACTAGTAATACAAGTAATGTAAGCTTTTGTTAATGTATTTTTTGTTACTGTGACATTTCAGTTTTTGAATCGTTCTTTTATATTTCTATAAATGTTTAATTTAATAAATACCATCATGGATACTTCTCTTCGTCTTTGAAATGTGTTCATGGTTCGTAGAGTGACGTCCTCATAACTTATGTATTGTTTTACTTTAATTATCTGTTTGAGAAAAGAAGTATCATTTCGAATGAGAGTTTGGTTGTTGGATATCCAGCTCCTCTAATCGCTACAAACTTCATAGAGCAACAATTTGGCCAAGCTACTACTACTGCCATCAGACTGTCATGTAAAAAAAGTTAAGGTTTTTCCTTTGGAGTCTTCAACAGAATGTACTTCGTGATCACAAGAAACCTACTTTAAGTAACAATGTATTTCAATACGGCTAGTGTGGGTATCAAAAGTGTAGTTGTAATTTATAATCCTAAATTTCAATATTCATTTGATAAAATAACCGATTTTAATTTAAACTTATCAAAACTCCTGTGAATCAGTATTAAGTTTAACAATAAGAAAAGTCTTGTTTGTTTGTTTTTGTTATTTCGCACAAAGCTACTCGAAGGCTATCTGTGCTAGCCGTCCCTAATTTAGCAGTGTAAGACTAGAGGAAAGGCAGCTAGTCATCACCACCCACCGCCAACTCTTGGGCTACTCTTTTACCAACGAATAGTGGGATTGACCGTAACATTATACACCCTCACGGCTGGGAGGGCGAGCATGTTTAGCGCGACGCGGGTACGAACCCGCGACCCTCGGATTACGAGTCGCACGCCTTACGCGCTTGGCCATGCAGGCCAAGAAAAGTCCAATGGCATTAATATTTAGAAGTGCAAATGTTGTTTGGGGTAAAAGATCTGTTTGTAATGATCGCTAGGTCAGGGGTTCCCCCCTGGTGGGTCGCGAAGCCTTGGCAGGAGAGTCGCGTAGCCTTGCTAGAAGTAGCTTGGGATAACATTAATTTTATTTCATCAATTACATTTTCATGCTCTTACATTTTTTTTTGTTTCGGTGCAAAGCAAAACGTGTGCTACGTTAGTTCAATATCATTAGGTGATATTAAGGGTGTATGTATGCGTGCCTGTGAGTGAATGTGTATGTGTCTGCAACTGTATGTGTGTGTGTACTAGTGAGTAGCGAGTATGTGAGTGCACGCGCATGTACGTATGCTTGTGTGTCTGTTTAGCTGTGATTAAGTGTGTGTGTGCTCGCTGTCGACACGTGAATCACATGTCCGTTGCTGATTGGTGGATGACGAATCGCGCGACTCACCACGCTCCCTTCCCTCCCAATACTTACCCGATCATTACTCTACCTGCACCCCCCCACAAGTAGTCAGTGTAAGATCTACAGTTGCCAAAGCGTTCATTATTCAACATTTTTATTTTATTTTAACAAGGAGATAAGTAAGCAGTAGAGGTGAGTTGTGTCCATAGCTAAACGGCGCAGATACTCAGAATGCTACCTCAACATTGGCTTCACCACTGTGCTCGCCAACGACGGCATCAAGAAACCACAGTGTGTTTTGTGCCATGCTGTCCTGAGTGCAGAGTCAATGAAACCATCAAAACTCAAGCGTCATCTCTAGATGAAACATCCAGAACACGCAAAAAAGGGTTTGGATTTCTTCAAACGGCATGAACGGTGTCTTAAAAGTTAAAGAATTGATAGAAATGGGTCGTTTCAGCAGCAGAGTGCAGCCGTAGTGGTAGCTTCGTATGAGATTGCATTCGAAATTGCTAAACAAAAAAAGCCTCACACGATTGGAGAAACACTTCTTGAACCGTGCATGATGAAAGCAGTAAATCTTATTCTTGGAGAAGCCAGTGCAAAGAAGATGCAGCAAGTATCTCTGTCAAATAATACTATACAGAGGCGCATTTCTAAAATGTCTATGGATGTGAAGGAACAGGTTTTGACTGAAATCAAGGCTTCCCCTTTGTTCTCCTTTCAGCTTGACGAGTTGCTTGTCTTCGTGAGATACATTAATTCAGGTGACATCAAAGACGAATTCTTATTCTGCAGTGCACTTGAAACCACAACAAAAGCTGATGATGTCATGGAAAAAGTTTCAACTTTTTTTCAAGACGATCTTCAATGGGAAAACGTGTGTGGGGTTTGTACGGATGGGGCACCGGCTATTCTGGGATCGAAATCAGGATTCCAGTCGAGAGTGGAGAAGCTAGCACCTCAAGCAAAGGGCATCCACTGCATGATTCACCGATATGCTCTCGCCAGTAAGACTCTCCCTGACACTCTGCAGGAAGTGCTTGAATCTGTAATCAAAATTGTAAATTATGTGAAGACTCAAGCACTCAACACTCGCCTATTCAAAGAACTATGCAAAGACATGAATGCTGACCACGAAGTCCCTCTCTTCTACACAGCAGTACGTTGGTTGTCGAAAGGAAACGTTATTAATCGTGTCTTTGAAATGAAAGATGAAATAAAGCTATTCCTGGAGACTCAAGAAAGGACAGATCTTATAGCTCACTTCGAAGATGAAGCATGGAATAAAAGGGTTGCGTACCTAGCCGACATTTTTGACCATCTGAACAAGCTCAATTTGAAGCTTCAAGGAAGGGAAACACATGTTCTTTTTTTTCAAGATAGTCTTCGGGCCTTTGTTTCCAAACTGCAGAACTGGCGTCGTAAAACCTATCTTGGAAACATCGCTATGTTTGAAAAACTTTGTGGAGTGACGGATGAGTCTTAGATCCAACTGGATCAGTTCCTCAAGGATGAGATTACCGAACATCTTCAGCCTCTAGAAAAGGAAGTCGAGCGTAACTTCCCTGAGCTATCACAGGAACAGGAGGCCCTGGTAAGGAACCCATTTTGTACTGAACTTGATGTATCCAGCATCCCAGATGATATCCAAAATGAATTTCTGGATCTAAGGAACGACTATTCAGCTCGTGATCTCTTCAAGGTGAAATCCGTGACTCAGTTCTGGTGCGCTATGTATCAGTCATACTCCAAAGTCAGTATGATAGCTTTACGCATCCTTGTTCCATTTGCTTCTACCTACTTGTGTGAGGCAGAATTTTCCACTCTTGTCAATATAAAAACAAAGAATAGGAACAGAATGGATGTTGAAGATGGCATGAGACTGGCTTTAACAAACGCTCGGCCACGAATTTCAAAGCTTACTGCTGAAATGCAACACCAGGCATCTCACTAGCTGGGTTGGATAGCTGTTCAAACCTATGTTAATATTATTTTAAGAAACATATGTTTTTTTTGTGAATTCAGGTTGGACCAATGTGATTAATTTGCTAATAAATAAATAATTACAGAATTTTAAAATATTTTTTAGATGTTTCTTTCCCTCTCCTTTACAGAAAATAAAAGAAAAATTAAGCTGCTGATAGTTAGCCCTAAGTAGGGGGTCACATGGGTTTCAAACTTTTAGGTAAGGGGTCGCGAGTGTCAAAAGGTTGGGAACCCCTGCGCTAGGTAGAGCCAGCAGCCGTGCATGTGTAACTTGGACACGTTTTGAGGACGGTTTGGTTGTATTGTTATAAATTAAATTTTGAAGAAAATTGGCTATATTGCCAACGTTGAGCTAGAATAAATTTGTCTAAGAGAAATAATCTCAGATTTAAAGAACAATGGAAAACATCCAAGAATCGTTATACATTTGTACCGGCACATCTGTCTTAAGTGATGTGGTACTAGTATTAATAGTCGTATATTAGTTATTTACCTTTTTCTAATTTGAATCAGGAACAGCAAGATAGTTGTACAATATTTTCTATCCATTTTCCTTGTCGTGAAAAAAATTAAATTTGATAACAGTGAGTTAGCTCAGATGTTATCATTTTTATGATATGCATAGTTTATAGTGTACATTCAGTTAGATTTGATTAGTATGTAGCTTACCTAGTTACTGCCAACAGTATGCAATATTCCACAGTTAAAATATTTGGATGAGTGCAAAGTGAATTGTTTTAATTTGACTGTATACACAATGTGTAGTTATTCTAAATTTACTGTATACATGACAACCATATATATACCTTTTCATAACTTGTAATGACTACGTACACTACTGCAAACAGTATTTTCCACGTGATTACGTAGCTCAGACTACATAACTTTAAAATTTCAAGACAGACATGTGTGTAGTCAAAGTTTAAAATCAACTGTATTATGGTTATCTATTTATTTTCATTTACCTCTGCACAAATAAATTGTGTGTAAAACCTTAACAGATATTTACAACTATGTTATAACAATAACGTGACACACATAAATTTACAGTTATAGTAATATTGTCTTACATGGCATATTTTAAACTTGAAGTGACCTAAATAAATCATCTTATTTAAGGCATAATGAACATTAAAATTTTAGCACGTGCATAAGCTCTTAACTTTAGGTTTAAGTTAGTTTTACTTCTGTTTATCAGTGTTTTGACCAGAATTGTATATTTCTACGAAATAGGTTTGCAATATATTTTTTATGTAGAATGAGCATGCTTGATAAATTGTTTTAATATTTTCTTACAAAACAGTAAGAATGTTACTATATTTTTTTTGAAATTTTTCCAGTATCTTTTGCTTATAATACTGTACTGGTATTTCTCACTTACTTAATATTTTCTTTAAATGTTAGCTGTGATTAAGTTTTCATGTGCCATTCTTTGTATTACTTTTATATTGTTTTAATAATTTAATATTGCACTTTTTGCTGTTTTTTTTTTACCTCATGAATTGTTTGTTCTGTCTTACTGTATGGGTATTGTAGTTTGTAATTCAGTCTACATATTGCTTGCTGTGGGTGAAGAAGTGCCTGCTTCAAGTTTTTCCATTTAAGAACTTTGTAAAGATTTATACTTAATACTATTCTGTTTTTTCTCAAAGGTAATTTTTTATAGGAACATTAAATGAATAGCAGTAAAACTTGTTAAACAGTTAACTTTCTTATAATTTTATATTTAAGTGGAAAAGAAAAACTATGCAAATTTTAGGTGACTTGAATCTTGATTGTCCAGGGATTAGTTAAAATGTTAAAAATAATTTGGGACAAAATTGATATTTTGTGTTCAGAACAAGATTTAGTGTGAACAAAACTGTATTTTTCTTCTTTACAGAACTATAAGATTTTAAGCCTTTTTCACTGTGTGAATGGCCTTCAAGTTCAACTTTCCAGCTCCTCCTCGTCATGTCAGTGAGGCTGAACAAGATTAATGTGAAGAAACTTGTGAAGGAAGAATCTGTCCATCAGAAGAAAAGGTACCAATAAACAGTGGAGGTGAAACTATGGGGGTAGAGATGTCAGTCAGTCCACAGCATGTACACATTTGTCCATTTCCTTTTTTTTTCTTCAAATGTTAAATTTCTTGAAGTGAGCTAAACATACATAATGTAGCTTTTACAGTAACATCTAGAGGACATTATAAAAGCAGGGGATCAACAAGATGGGACATACTTTTTAAGCAATCTGATGCAAAACCATTTATGAGGGAGTGGTTACAGAATGCTCTGTATTTCCTCTACTACATATGGGTTGATTGATGTATATCTCTCATTCTTTTCAATCAATCTTACAAGTCATTTTAAAATGTAAAATTGAACAGCAATTTGTTGTATATCAACATTTAATATGTGTATATGTGTCAATTATTTTTAAAGCTGACATTTGTATTTCTAAGCTCACTGCAGGCAAGGTCTGTAATTATGGACAGTGTTTTATCACTAAGAAAAAGAGCACTTTTGGAGCATAAGAGGAGAAAGGCAGGTACTTTAGTCCACCTATTCACCTCCATTGTTCGTGTTATTGAGCTCCTATTAAAAACCAAACTATCAAATGTCTTGTGATAACTTAAATTTCATTCTACAAGGCTTTGTGCCTTATTGTGAGATAAGAACTAGAGTATTTTTAGTAATTATTTTAAGTATAAAGTGAAAGAACACATTTGTTTAAACCTGTTATTGTGTTATGATAATTACATGCAGTTCAAAATGCTTTATATGATTGGGTGAAAATCACTTAGATTTTACATGTGGAGAGAAAATTGGAGTTACCAGTTCTTATGTTGCTAGGACCCTGGTGAGATGTTTGTTAGCATTATAAGCATAACATCAAAGCTTAAAGTGGTATGGGATGTTGTTGTTTTGTGTTTTATAGGTGCTATAAAACAATTCCACTGTCTCTAAACTGTCTTTGGTCTACACCAAATATCTTACTCTCTTTCTTTTCCCTTTTATTCAAGTACAAGTGGTAAGATACAACACAAAGTAACAGTGAAACAAAGTGCTTTGAACAGGTGCATATAGGTTTTCAGTAAGGAGTCTAATTAGTATTTCCACTGCTGTGAATAGTAGTTCACAAATGTAGGCTTCTTGGAAGGGTAAGGTTCAATAGCCAGTGCAATAAATACTTACTGGATAGAGGAACTACATTTCTCTTCTCAAAATGTCATGTAAGAGGGGGATAGGAATAAAACAAATGAACCCTTTCATTACAGACTCACTGTGTGTGACTTTGTTCGTAATCATCAGTTTCCACACTATAACTTTTAAAATGGTATGTGTATCTTCACAAAATCTGACTAGTTTTCTGTAAATATTACAAGTTTTTTGTATACAAAAAAATTCAGTTTTTGATCAAGTATTTTCACTAAAATTAAGTTATCTTTTGAAATTCAAGAATTGTTCAAACTAGTCCACTTTCTCGTTTCCTCCTCTTCAAAAACTGCATTACAACAAACTTTATTTAAGTGTTTTCAATCAATGGCAAGTAGTGTAGTGACTAAAAAATATAAGTTCAGGGTTATAAGATAAAATACACTGTTTAATGTAAGTAGTGTTAATTTTGTGAGTTAATATTTCATGACTGTTTTGTTTCACAATAAGAAAGTTGAAAGCAGATGGTTATTGGAAGTTGTGTAATTGATATCAAGGCTACAGAGATTTCTGGAATACCTCAATGTAAGATATAAAAAGTGTTAACAACCATATAAGAGGCCACAGAGTAGAAAGTGAGCCAAAAGTAAAGCCAAGGAGAATAGAATTTCAGTCAGAGAGAAGTTAGAAAATGTGAAATGAATCATTTAAAATAGAGAAAAATAGTTTGGCTTGTCAACTGCATTTTAAACCAATTGAATTTGGCCAAAATGGATTTTTGTTAAGAGAAACACACAGTATTTAGATCCAGTTGTGATACATGTAGTGTGAAGAATGTCATGTTTCACTTGTTTTGAACATATTTTCAAATAAGTGGAATGCACGCTGTTTATTTATTTTTGAATTTATCTCCAAAAAGTGGCAAACACCCACTGTAAAAGAATCCTTAGTCCAACACACCAATTTAAATTATTATATAAACTATTTAAAAGTGCATTTCTAATTGGAATGAAATCAGAACATTGCAATAATTGTGGTTCTTCAAAAAAGCTGTAAGAGTGGGTGTGCTTTTAGGTCTAATGCACCAGTGTCCAACTGTATTTCATAGTCACCAAAACTGTTTAAAATGTGTTAAAATTTTCACTTTGTGGCAAAATATTAACTGTGTTTTTAGAAATAGATAAAAAATACATAGTAATGTTTTCAATTAGTTGTTAATAAAATTAATTATACTCAAAAATAGGTGGTAGAAGTAAAGCACCAGTTCACCACAGATCATTAGCTGTTTTGGCAAGTGGTGACCATGTTGGACATCATGGATCTGAGGGATCTAGAGCAGGTGAAAAACAATACTCTTTTCTCTCTTCACATGTTGTCTGAGAAAGAAGGAAAATAACTTTCAAAATCCTGTCTTGATTTGTTGAAGGTAGAATTAGTTGGTATACAGATACCATATACCTCATTGCTATATTATGTGTATATATACAAAACACAAAAATCTGTATCTGTTTCTTGTTCCATTATCTAACTAATTCAGGTTCACTGGACCATTCTTAACCAAACTGTGTATAATGTTTTCAAAGAAGCAAAAACAGTAGTGCTTTCAATAGATGACTATCCTTCTTCATGAGGGTAAATGTGAAGATAATTTTGAAGGGGTCATGTTAATGGAGGGTTCATAAATCCTCCACCCCCTTTATTGCTGTTATTGAACACTGTGATTAAGTTAACATTAATTATATTTGTATATGGTGTCTTGTTCTTAAACTAAAAAGTAAGACACGTTTATACAATTTTCTCCAATATGCACGCACACGGTGTGGGGGGAAAGCACACAAACATTTAATATATACATCTTGGAGACTGTGCTGGGCTTTCTTTGGAGGAATTAAATGAACAAAAATGACTACCTTTGTTACAATAATGCATAAACTGAGATGAAGTTTCTATTTCAACAGTCATCATAAGGCTGGTATAAAAACTGTTGTTTAAGTTATAATAATTTCTTACTTTGACCTGTTTGTAAGACACTTCTGTAGCCATTGGCTTTCTATTAAATAATCATGTAAAACACTGTAGAAAGATGTTATGAGCTGGGTGTTGAAAGCAGGTAACAGAATGCACCCCTACTGACATTACAATTGATACTACCTCTTTCTACAGGGTCATAATGACCATTATACAGTGTAGTAAATGAATGTTATAAATGAATTATATGAAAATCAGGATTTATCTCATTTATCATATCTTCCACTCCCAGATTTTGTTTAAGTTCATGCACAAATAAAGGACAGGTACCTCAACTCAGAATTTTATGTTTCATATTTATCAAGCTATGTTTATGATTCTCGCTCAGAACTTCTCATTAGGGTATGTGCCAGTTGACTTCTAGGTGTTGCTGTACCTAACATGAGTCATCACAGATGGTACTTGCCGCTTCATGGGATAGTTCACCTGGTATCAACTTGAGTGTGAATTTGTATTATTAATGGCACAAAAATATGTTCTGGATTATTGCCATCTAAGTTGATTGGCCAGCTACAAGGAGAACATAAATTACATAATTAGTTTCTGTTCTGAAAGAATTGAGATCTATAAAGTGCTGCATTTTTATCTAGATATGTGTTGAGTTTGCAGTGCATATTTTAATAATAATTTTTCATTTTGAGTCTGTTTTAATTTTCATTCCACTTGTCAATTTTATTTTGCTAAATGGTAAACATGTGAAATAATTATATATTATCAAAAAGTTATAACTTGTGTTTAGTAAACTCCATGTTCTTTATAATGTAATATTTTCTCACAGAAATCTTTCATCTCAATAAATCATCAAGTCTGTCAGTATGCAGGGTGTGGATTACACGAATGCCTCTATTTTTGTAAACTACAATAATTAATCACATTAGTATTTCCAAAGTTTATTTTTCATACCATGGATCTCTGATAAATCTGTTTTAAGTTTATTTTATATTGCCTTGACAGAACTAATGGGGGCATCTAGTCAACTGTAAAAGTATTATCAAAATAGCCATTATCCTAAACCAAAACATATATGGTTCAGGTAGAATAGAATAGCTCTTCATCCCTACCATGCCTTGTATTGAGTGAATCATTATGGTCTGCATTTGAAAATGGGTCTTTGTGGTCATCCATTGCACTGTTTCAGGTGTTGTTGTTCCTTCAGACTCTCCATTGTGTTTTATGCCCTCACTTTTCTTCTAATGAAGATTGATAGCCCTTATTACATTCCAGTTTTCCCATAAGTACCACATCTTTCTTATATGGGTGAAATGTATACCTCGCTCAGTCTCCCACATAAGTTTTCCAAATCAGTCTTTCTTTTCTTCAGGTGTGTCCTCTGGATGGTTTTGGAGGATGCTTCTTTCCTTCCCTCAAACTGTTTCTTCCACCTATTCAGTGTAAGATTCTTGCTATCTGTTGATATGACATAATGTACTGTATTGGAAGTTGTAATTCTCCCAAACTGTAAATGTATTTCTGGAAGGTTCTTACCAAATTTCACACTTCCCATCTTACCTCTTCATTAAAACCTGATGCTTCCAAATTCTAAGAGAACTCAGTGATATCTGGTAGAATTGAACAGAGGAAGTCATAAACAAAATGAGAATACCTTACTTTATTATTGATGGAGGGTTGTTACATGATAATTTTAATGAATAATTTGCAATCAAGAGGAGGCAGAAACTCGTGACATGCTTGAAAACAAGGTTTACAAATAGATGGCAGCATTGAATATGAATATCTATTGATGTAAAAGGATTGTTTGTTTGTTTTTTAATTTTGTGAAAGCTACATGAGGTCTATCTCCACTAGTCATCCTTAATTTAGCAGTGTAAGACTAGAGGGAAGACAGCTAGTCATCACTACTCGCTGCCAACTCTTGGACTACTTCTCTACCATTGAATATTAGGATTGACTGTAACATTAGAAGGCCCCTACGGCTGAAAGGGTGAGCATGTTTGTTGTGATGGGGATTGGAACTAGCAACCTTCAAATGAAGAGTTGAGGGTCTTAACTGTCTGGTTATTCCAGGCCTGTGTAAAAGGAGATAAGTACTTATTGGAAGTTAATTTTTAGTACAAAAAATTATAAATAACACAACAATTTTATAGAATACGTGATGTAGATTAAAAATAAATATGTAGGTTAATCAATCTGTAGAATGGTATTCCTGCAGTATTGAAAATATGATTCAAATTATAAAATTTAGTAATTTTGAATATTAAAAATGTCTAATACTTTTATGACCTGCCAAGGAAAGAAAAAAAAAGTAGTGTTACAAGTTGATAATTTGATTCACCCAAAAACAGCTTACATCAACAAAGGTTTATATACAGTAGTAATTATTTCAGTCCCAGCAAAGTAGTTGCATAACTCAGTAAGTGTTAAAAATGTGTAACTAAATAATTGTACATTTTGATTTAAAGGGGGAGATTTGACAAATTATGAAGAGTTAAAATAACAGTATAGAAATATATTATTTCCAAGGAACTTTCAAAGTGTGATCACAGTAATGGTTACAAGGTTTATAGATCAAAATAATCCATAGTGTAATTAATATTGTAAAGATTAAAACCATACATTTACTAAAATAGATTAATTTCTGCATATAATCTAAGCAGAACTGTTGTATTACATATTCAAAACTAACATCATATCATGAGGACATCGTGAATGTAATAGCTACACACGTTTCTAAAAGGTTATTAATATAACTTGGAGGAACAGTGCTTACTTGTGTGAATATAATGCATCATTTATTTTTTATCAATATTTTAGAGTGGAATTCATATAATTAAAAAGTAATTGTGCACAATTTTCTAACTGTTGTATAATAAACTTACAAGGAAAGTATACAATTTATTATCACCTTACAAAAATATAAAACTAGAAACGTGTGTTAATCCATTACTTCTTATAAAATTATTGTACCTTTTAAATTCACATACTAGCATATTACAAATTCTAATGATACTTTTATTGTTTCAGTGGTTCAGAAACTATCTACACAGCCATAGTAACTGTTACTGGGTTTTAAGTTGCAATTAAAGAGATCAATGAAAACCAGCAACCAAGAAAAGTGCTTATCGTCACCGAACTTTTAGTAGTGGACAAAAATAAACGTCCAAACCATCGTCAACTATTTGGACTAACTATTTTGTTGGTGATGAATTCTGGGTTAGTGTTGTTACATTTTAGTTAATTCTTTTATTTTTAATCTTACCTGTTATAAAGTATATGCTAACATAGTCTTTATTTAATTAAATGGTCAATTTCAAGCAATTTTACAAGTTTAAGAATATTTTTTACATATCACTCTCACAGGTCTGCTTTGTTTAAATTGTAGATTTAAGTAATACGTGACAGTTTTAGTGTGGGAGGTTGCAGCCACACTTGGTTCTGACATAATGACTTTTTTAATTCATTCCATATATAAATAACTTTGAAATAACTTTATATATTTCTGTTCTGAGCTTCTACCAGTATGTTATCTCTAACCAGCACTCTTTAGTTTTTATTATGCTTGATTCATCTTCTTTGTATGTTTCACATACAATGTTATATACATGCTTACAAGTTTATGAAATTAGATGGAAAGTTAAATACTTTGGTGCAACAATAATATAAAAATGTGATTTAATAAATCTCGGAGGGACTTCCAGTGGATAAACTTAGTCTTTCACCAATAATTTCAAGATCTTTTAATAACTTGGGTGTATTAATGCTTTGCTTTAGTTAAACACAAATGTTTCTCTCACAAAGTTTAATAATAAAAATTATCATTGTTTCACGAAACCAAAATTCTTAAAAGCTACATTTTTGTATTTTAAAATACAATTGTCTGCTTTGTCCAGAATGTCTTCACCAACCACAGGTAATATATATAATAAAGACAAAAACAAGAATGTTCACATAATTCAAACATTTAGATGTAATGAAGGTAATAATGAACAGTGGAATGGTGATAGCAACAATGAATATTTTACAAGACTATATACAATTACAAACAGTTTATTATTGAATCTTGCGGAGTGTATGATATAATAATCTTTAAAATACATAAAGTATAGTGTTTTCTGCCACAGTATCACTACCATCTTGTTAAACCCCTATAAATAAATAGTAACATGTTAGGTAATTCACTCAGGGTGTTCTGCTACTGTAAAGTTATATTTTTTTTAGATATTTAGACAGTATTAGGGAGTATTATCCAAAGATTTGTACATTCTGATGTCATGGGTGTCAAGTGACATGAGTCGGTAATAGTGCATGAAGCAGATAGTATTTTTGTGTTTTGTGAGTAAGGTATATTCTATCTCTGTAATGCTATTGTCATTAACAGTATTGGTTATAATTTCTGATATATGTAATTGTTTTTATTACATATACATGTATATTTTTATTATCAAAATTATTTTGTGTTGTTAAGTTATGTTATTGATTTAGTCATCAAGTCACACTCCTTTTTCAGGTACTTGATTTAATATTAACAAATGGGAAACCAAACAATGAAAATAAAGATAACCTGCCTACAGATTTTCAAGACTTTCTAGACAGGTGTCTAGAAGTGGACGTAAATAAATCCCACATTGCCTCTGAACTCTTATTAAAGATATGGTATAAATTACTGTTATTTTACTCAGATATTTTGGTTTACTTTGAACATATTATCTTGATAACATACACCAAAAAGCAGTACCAGTATGTTTAGTTACATTTAGGCCCATTCTACAATACTGTGCAAAAGTGTTAGGACAAAGTCACAAATCAGACTTCAGGCAACTTTCAAAGAACAGTTGAAGGTAAATCACAGGTAAAATATCAATATTTTATTATTCTTCACATTTAGTGCAAGAAAAATTTAGTGAGAGTTCAACAAACAGTGAATATTTGTTGTGTCTCCTTTTACTTTAATAACTATGGAAAGTCTTTCAGGTTTTGTTACAAGATGTTTAATCACAGTGTCCTTTGGGAGTTTAGTCAAAATGTCTATGAAATCCCAAATCTGCTAATTTAAGTTGAGATGTGGGCTCTCAGGGAACTGTTGTAATTTTTTGAATAACTCCAGTGGCTTATTTCTCAGCTAAGTAATTTCTGCATATATTGGATGAGTGTTTGGGGTCATTATCCTCTTGGTAGTAGAACTCGTTACATATAATTTGCAAACCACTGGGTCTGCCATGATGGATCAGTATTTAGTGGTCCATTATTCCACCTATTTTACAGAAAGTTCCTGTCATCTCTGCAGAACAACACTCCAAACCATCACACTGCCTCTCCCATGCTTTATCACAGGTGCTGTGCATTGACATAAGAATCTTTCATCTTTCTTCTGCTGGATGTACAATGTACACTTTGAAAACATATTTCAAACTTTGACTTATCCATCCTTCTTTTATATTACTTCTTTCCAGTTATCAGCAGTCCAGTTTCTTGTCAATACTTGGAGAACAAAGTAAAAGTTTTTTTAACTGCTACATGATCAAATATTCTGTCATCATTGACTCATCTTGATACTGTAAATCTGGACAATTTTCTTTCATTTAGTACATGGTCGTTTATCTCATGTTTGAAACCAGTGTTCCTTCTATCCAGAAGGTTGCATAAACAAAGGTACTTAATGCCAGTATCATTGAATCTAGGTGTTCTGTTTCTTCCTTTCTTATTTTCAAATTTATTTGTATTATTCTCATGATCTATGATGTACTTCACTGTATTTGGGGAAAATTTCAAGTCTACAACAATTAGATGAAGAGTCCAACAAGCATCACATAAAGTTTTTATGCAAAGTTTCTGATCTACTGACAATTCTTTCCTCTTTATGAATTGTGGAATGATAACTTCATATGTGTGTTATCACTGTTTTTATCAAGATTTATTTGTGGATTGCTATTACATTTATTCCTTCTAGCACATACTGGTTCAATATACTAGCTTTTTTCTACATTGTCAAGACATTGCATGTAGTACCATGACATTTATTTCAGGCCCTAAATTTTACCACTATATTCATTCAAACAGAACCATTATGACATGTACAAGGTACAAGCATAGGAAATTCTAAAAACTCAGTGTTCTCACCCCAGCTCGTTTAATTGTTAAAAAGTGATCAATGAATCACTACCATGGCATTAAAATTTACAATCAGTAATAACATGGAAGAATTAGCCCATAAAATGGAAAGAATGACAAGATATTTTGCCCTTACTCTTTCACACAGTATTGTATAAAGAGACTAATTAAACAAACTGTATGTGATGTATAATAAGCACTTTTGTTAAACAGATGTTTTTTTATTTTTCACACAGCATCTGTTCATTGAAGTAGGTGGTCAGTGAAAACAATACAGCCCACTACAGTGATAACTAGATTCACATTAATAGCTCAAAAACCAAATATCCTAATATACATGTTGAAATATATTGACCATGAAGACTGGCATCATTTTAGGACAAGAAAATTAACAGATTGTATTTCTCAGATTTCTCCAAGAGCATTAGTATATTGGGTGTCACGACTTCCTATTATTCAGCTTATTAGATTTTGAAAATAATATCCATTTCTCCTCCATGTAAAAATGTTGTTATGAGTTAGGAATAAATAAAACTCTTGCTTAGATCAAATTATTACTTTATTTGCTACAATGAACATTTTTTATTATGTTTGTTGATAAAAATAAAAAAAATGAATAAACGAGAGGAAAGTTGATGTCAAACAGATATGCATTCAGATTCATCCTGATATTTTTGTGAAATCTACATTTAGTGTCAGAACTATGTACTATGATCTCACGTATTGCAAGTTCAACTTGCAGTCTGTGAGTTGTGGGTTGAATCCTTGTCCAACCAAACATGCTTGTTTTTTTCAGCCAAGTAGTCATTATAATCAACCCTACTTTTCTTTAATAAAAAGTAACCAAAAGTTGACAGTGGATGCTGATGATTAGCTGCATTTTCTTTAGTCTTTCATAGCTAATTTTGGGATAGTTAACACAGATAGCTTTTGTGTGGCTTAATGAAAAAATTCAAATAAACAAACAGACTTAGATATGTTCATTTTAAGTCAGTTTTCTAATCTGAGGCTAAAAAAAATCCTTTTAAGTGTTGCTTCTGAAATTGCTAGGAATTCCTCATACAGGTACTTGAAACAGTCACCATCTTTGTTTAAGATTATTACAAATTGATCTATCAAGCCCAGTTTTATATGAAATGAAGGTAATAGGACATTCTTTGTGTCAACCAGACTTTCACATTCAGTGTTTTCAATTCTGGTATCCGTCTGATTTTGCGTGGCCATTACTTCTTATCCAGCACTGATTTTGTGTCATTTGTCCCATTTCACACACAAAATGTGAAAACTTTGTCTGACTGGGTGTTTAATCTGACAACATTCAAAGGACTTTCAAGTTTCCACAAAATAGCTAGCCATGTTCTTTGTATTAGACCTTATTAACAAGAATTTTAATAGTTTTGTATGTTTCCTTCAAATGAATCGATCGACTAATAGGAACAAATACATATATGTTACTGTTTTGAAGAACAACACATTTTGGACCTGTATTGAAGGTATCAGTGAACTATATCCACTCTTCAGTCACAGGCTGCAACTCGTAATATTGGTATTAATTTAACAATATTGTTTCAATAAAGCAGTGAACATTCTTGCTAAATGTATGGAATAAATTCTTTCTCTTGATTTCTAGAAGCTTCAGTTTAGAGTTATTTGGCATTATGGCCGTTTTCAGAAAGTAAAATAAGACAAGTTTTAAAAGACTTGTAGCAAAATTTTAATAATTATAACTCACCAGGTTGACTAATGAGTAGTTCAAACAGCAGCATTAGACAGTTGGCCTTTCCAGTTCTGGTTTCGAGCTATTTGATGTAACGGCTGTTTTCTAATTTCAAATCAAACTACATGGACTTTGATTTTTAAAAGAGAATTATGTTAAAAAAGATGTAATGTGTAAATTAAAAAGTTAAATGGCATTAAAAAAATGAATGGCCTTTAAAAAAATAAAAATATGTGTAATGTTACTGATAAACCATGGAACAGAACATGTTTAAATTGGTGCTGTTGTTGAGAGTCATAAAATGTGGCTTGTTGTGACCTGAATGTTACAGAGACAACACAGTGGTGCAACAATGTCAGATAAAAGAAAACGAGTTAAAAAACTGACCAATGCATAGTCTAGTTAAGAAAACTTCCTCTTTCTGATCCTTGTGGAAGCAAGATGGCCAAAGTTCAATAGAGGGTTTTATTTGGAAAAGCTTGTTTTCACGTTGCTCACTCCAAGCCAACTGGCACAGAGCTGAGTCTTGAATACAGGACCATAGTCCATGTATGAAACAGACACAGCAGTGATAGTGCCAGAGCAGACAGATTTAGCTGCAGTGTCAGTGAGCCCATTCCTGTGAATACCAACATGGCCTGGTATCTAGAAAAACTGGATAGAAGTAGATGTTAAAAGAGAAATGGGCCTGTCAGTTTTGAATATTGATGAGAACTGATGTGAAGCAATTCCAGGGCCAGTAGAGAACAAAGTGAATCAGTACAAATGGTGCAATTTGAGTACTGCTTTGCTTCTATGTGATCCAGGGCAAGAGAAATGGCATACAGTTCAGCAGTGAACACAGAAAATGTTGAGGGGATTCTGTGTGCAACCACCGAACCACAACAAACCATGGCAGAGCCCACACAATCACCTGATTTTGAACCATCCTTCTATTTCTATTTATATGGATGGTTTGAAATCAGGTGACTCTGTGGGCTCTGCCATGGTTTGTTGTGGCTCAGTGGTTGCATACAGAATCCACTCAACATTTTCTGTGTTCACTGCTGAACTGTACGCCATTTCTCTTGTCCTGGAGTACCTGATTTTCTCAAATGATTTAAAGAAAGACCACATTTGGGGACTGTAATAAGCCTTGGTGAGATGTGCTGACCAGTAAATACTGCTATGTTATCCAAGAACAGACCCAATGTTTTTTGTAGCTCTCCAACCATTGTAGCACTAGCATCTTTTGACTCAATTGTATAGTCTAAATCCATATATATGGATTTGAAATTTTTATTCATCAGAACTTCAAGTGCTCTATAGAGATGAGGAGCCCATCTTATCACTAAGATGTTCACAGGTTTTAATGTGTTTACTTCTAGAGCATCACTGACACTTTTTTAATTCCCTGCTTGCTTTGGCACTCAAATGATACTGTTTGTAAAGTCCTAACAGAAGGTATTTTATGTCCGATAAAAACTTTTAATTCCTTCACAGCATCCAACAGTGGGCCACACACTATACCCCAACTAACCATGGCATCCTATCTCTAGTAAGAAGTGCAATTAGTCCATTTTCTGCTCCATTATTGATGGAAACACCATCAGTACCTATACTGGTTGCCTTTCTTTTGCAGTTCTTTACATCAACTGTCTCAAATACTTTTTCAATTGCTGTTTTTAATCCTGTGGCAGTATCACTGGGTGGGGCCTGCAAGTCCAAAAATTTTGTAACAACATTTCCTGCCATAACAAATAGTTTCTTCTTCATATTGCTCCAGTTTCTTTAGATACATCTGAGATGAAGGAAAACACTGCAGCATTATCAAGGTCTGCTCACAGATCTTACATCATGATGTCATTAATGCATGTGATAAAGTTTTTCGCTGATTTCTCATTTATGTACGTGTCTCCATTTATTTTCTGTAACTCGCATAATGGCCCAAATAGACAAAACAGCTATTCTGTTACTACTAAGTAAGAGGCGGTAGTGAAAAGTTTTTCCAGTTTCTCAATCTAATAAGCGTGTAAATTTCTCATGCATAAATCCATCTGCTGAACCTGTAGTTTAGATTCAGCATTGGCAGCTTGAATACACAGAGTATGCCTTCCACTTATATCGTGGGCTTTGATCAATTGTAGACGAAAATTACTGGTACCTTTTACAAAAACACTATCACCTTGGCACACGTTTTTGTGGCTTTTGCATGCCTTGCAAAACATTTCAGTAGTTTCTTGATCAAACTTTAACCAAGGGAATGTTTCTTCCCATTTTGATAGGTAACTCCGAGATCGTTTCTCTCATACTTTTCATTGCATTCCGCAGAAGGCATTAACTGCTTGATCTTGCTGCCGAAGCGGCAGGAATGATCCCACTATGACCACTGACACTCACTAGGTGCCTGCTTTTTCCTCGACTTTTTTATCCTTGTCAATTCTGACATCTTCACTACAGAGTTCCTTTCGCTTTGTACAACTATTGTCTTTACTAATATCACTTTCTCTATTCAATTCTAAACTCTCATCATCAGATTTCCTTCACTTTTTGAAATATTTCAACAAAGTCGCATTCTTTGGTAAAACCACACATTAACCACAGACAAGAACTGCTATTCTGTTTATTAGATGCACGGACTTATTGGGCTAGGTAAATTATATGGAAACAGTCAGATATCGGAGGGAGGGCATCTGTTCACAAAAATTGCTGGCCCTGAAACCCTGTCACCCAAAGATAATGTCATCAGTGCACAGAAACTACTGCACAAGGCTGTTCAATATAGTTTTCACATGTACCTTCTAATCTATATGTTACAATACGTGTTGCCGGTGCGGCAGGGGGATAATGTCTGATGAAAGAAATTGCAGCTTGTTTGCCCCGCTTCCAGTTTTATTACAGGCTGTTACTGCCCAGTATCGGCAAAAATTCGTTAAGGATGACCAATAAGACAATTACTTAAACGTAAAATATCACTTATCTGCTCTGGAAATAGACATAGCAAGAACTGTTGCCTGTAGGTAATGTTTATATGCCCCGGGATGTCTGGCAGTTCATAATTTTGAACTCTAGACTGTAGTAGCTTATATACAGTGATTGTTCTGTACTGGTACACGTACATAACATATAATCAATTGTAAACTGCAGTGCATGTTGAACTACTAAATGGGTTAGGCCTAGGTTAGAGTACCTTAATCAACTCAAATATCTGAAGAATGAGTTGCAACCTCGACTTTGAACTCAGTTTTGACCTGGGGACTTAAAAAATGCCAACAAACCATACATCAACAAAATAGGCATATTTCTGAAACTTTATCTGTATGCATGGATGCGAAAGTAAATTCAAAACAACGGCCTTAAGTTGGGAATAGTACACTGGAAATGCTACTGTAGCCCGAAATAATGAAGTGGACTATTCCCAACCTAAGGTCGTTGTTTTGAATTTACTTTCGCATCCATGCATGCAACTCAGTACTAACTTTGCTCACTTCAACTTGTTCAACTCGTGCACTTTTCCAGACAATCCTAAATTGATTTTGTTGATTTGTCGGTTCTTTACACTAACTTTATATGAAGACAGTGCCACAGTACTGTACTACTACTAGTAGTATAGTGTATACATAACAAAGTTAAGAATAATGTTGTTATACGTGTCGAAGTCTCACGCAATTTGACCTAAAAGGTCGAATTATCGTCTTTATTATGATTTTAGGACAGGATTAAGGAAGAAGTTAGGTGAATATAATTGTGATCTCCATTTTTGAGTTCAAAAGTGGCATATTTGACAAAATTTTGTTGGCTATTTATAAACTAGAATAAAAACCGGGCACTCTTGTATTTATCTCATTAGTAAATCTTAGCTTCAGATCTGTTTATGTTATTACACAATCACAAGAGAATACACACATGCCCAAATACTCGTATAGGTTACATGTAATCTATGAACGGTGGCATTGTTACAGTGGCATTCCTTTCTAAATTGTTTCTTGGTATGATAAATTTCGAAACATGTACTCACACACAAAGAACAAATGAAGTTTTTTTACAGCAATTTATTTAAAGCCAAAAATTACGGCTCACAAAAGTTTCAACGTGAAAAACACAAAAAAATATTACAAAACACACATGAATAATGCAGTGCTAACGGAAATAGAACTAAAACCAACGAGACAATAACTCAAATATAACGTACGAAAACAAAAGCTGAAAAACAAAACTAGCCACATCTCTGTACACATCTGTCACCATTTCGTTTGACTTGTATTTCTGTGGTATGATACTCTTATTTTTCTGTAGATGTGACTAAATAAAGCAGTAAAAGATGAAACAAAACAGTTCCACTACCTATAATTTCTTATAAATAGCCACAGTAGAAAGAATGTCAGACATCATAACATACGATTATCTTTCACTTGAAGTTTTATCAAGATTATGTGCTGCTCTTTACAGTAATATTTTGTAAACCAATGACTACTTGCTTCAGATACATAGTTTTGTAGTTTCTCGAAACTTTATTTACTCACCGAGCCAAAGAAAATGTGTTCTTAACAATGCAGAGTAAAGTCGAACATGGCAGATAAGGATAATTACAAAAAAATCGACTAAAGTTGAGTGTGGCAGTGAAAGAATTGAGGGCATTGTAGTTGGGAGAAAAACTTTGTGGTGTCCTCTTCCCTTGGTGCGCTAAACATGTGATTATTTTGCTTAATGGTTAATCCAGGGTTGAGGTCAAAAAGCTTTTCATTTGGTTTGAGAACAATTCTTTTGGAGGCACGTAGCAGCATATGTTCAGGATGAAGTAATGGACAGCAACTTTTGAGCCTCAAGTTAGTTAAGGTATTGAATTGTCTTCAAATGTTGCCTTACTTTTTCTCCCAATAATTTAGGGCAAGAATAGAAGTAGAATGGGTGAGAGCCATTGCAACTGACGCAATTAGGGTCCGTTTCACACTCATAGACATCATGGTCCTTGCCACCACAATGAGCACACATCAAGGAACTACAACATGATGTCTTCGAGTGACCAAACTTTTGACACTGAAAAAATTTGAGAGGTTTTGGAATGTATAGTCGTGCCTTGCAATTAAGATAACCTGCCTTGATGGTGGCAGGTGCAAATAATGATGTAAATGTTAAAGTGAGAACATTGGTCAGCATCATAATTCCACCTCTGCAAGTTGAGATATGCCTCACTGCAGAAACTCCTTAGGTGGAGAAACCAGAGAGGATCTATGACCTTGGGATGCTCTTCAAATCCCTCTCAACAATAACTCCTCATGATGAATTCAAAGTAGGATGAGGCATAACCTCAATAGGTATATCCCCAATCGCCTTTGCGTGTAAGAAGTTCACTGCATTGAGATGTGGATGTTTCCACCAATATGTCACCAGAGCGAAGCTTTTGACTGACTTTTGAGAGCCAGCAAATCCTTCTATTCCCTTCTGAATGAAAAAGGGAGACATTTGCCCTAAAGGTTTGTCTGAAAGAGAATGTAGAATAAGAAAATGAGGTACAGGTGTTACAAATGTTGAAGATTGCTGCCCAAAATCTTCAAGACGTGGGCATATACCTGTGGACTGTTCTTCACTATTTTATTTAAGTTTTTATTTGGATGGTCCATAATAATAAAGAATATTTCGGTGCTCACTGACCCCACCCGCCATGGAGTCCTACGACGGGACAGACTACAATGCCCAACAAGAACACTGCAGTAACACCAGGGTTTCATGAGCACTATACCCAAAGACCAGTATCAGATATCATGTCCACAACACCTGTTGAGAACATCCAACACTGGTACTTGGTTGATTCTAGCCCAAATGGACTAGCCAATTGACCCAAGGTCGCTCATCTACAGGAATTCAAGGCCAAAATGGTGTGTTAGGGTTGAATCCCTCAACCACCAGGAACCTCTCCTCCCCTTTATAGGTCATCATGTACGACAAACACGTGGGTGGATGTTTAGAACCCAGAGGAGGTAAACTGAAAGAAAATCCTTCCCTGGGAGGTCCCCTTACCATGTACAGGAATCCACACCGAGGGATCGATGCTAGGAGATGAAGTTTGATCATTTAATGAATGGTAATTGTTTATTGATTTTTCCAACAGTTGTCCCAAATGTGTTCTCCTTCTTAATGATAAGATATATGTATTTGTTACTATTACTCATTTTGGTCACTTGAAGGAAACACACTCGAACTTCTTATTGATAAAGTCAAATATAAAAAATGTGTTTGGCTACTTTGTGGAGACCTAAAAGTCTTTTAAATGTTGTAGGATTAACAATACTGTTATACAAAGATTCTGCGTTGTTGTTTTTGTGTGTGTGTGTGTGAAATGGGACAAGCAAAGTACTAAATAAGCACCAGATAAAGACGTAATGGCCACCCGGAGTCAGCCTGATAGCGGGATAGAAAACATTGAATGTGAAAGTTTGGTTGTCACAAAGAAAGTCCTATTAGCTCCACTTCAAATTAAAGTGGGCTTGATGAATCAGTTTGTGAAGACTTCAGACAAAGATGTTAACTCTTTCAAGTCTTTACGGACAATTTCCAACCTTTTCAGAAGTTACATTTAAAGAAAGGACTTTGTTTAGCCTCGGATTAGAAAATTGACTTTTGGCATTGTTTCACTTCATGTATATGTGCATGTATAAATAGCTTGCATACTATAGATTGCATTTATTGTTAATAGGCGATTAAATGAGCAATATAAAAGAATAATGAATTAAATACTTCATTACGATTATTTGTCCAGGTTTTCAAATTGTTGTCATAATTGATAATACCACCCGAATGTTCTTGGTGTATTCCATCATTCAGAAATAATCCAAAAACCAATGTCAGTCTAGTCGAACATCATGGAAAATCGTAAAAAAAATAAATAAATTAAGTAATGGTACAAAGCTGAGTGTTTACACCAACAACGATTAAACTTCTAATGTATTTCACTGTCTAAACCTCGTTTTGGAAACACAGTTACCATTAAATACCTTATAAAAGAAAGCAAATGGATAGAAGCCGGTCTCTAATATTTCGACTAATTGTTCTCCCTACCTCCACCCTTCCAACACACAAAAAAGCTATAAAAATGTATACCCTACCATAATATGTGTGTGTTTTTTTATGATTATCCATGACAGCTGACTGGATTAACATCACTGTTTGGATTTTGACTGATAGTTGGGATATCCCATAGGCATTATCCATTATGACAATAAGTTGGTAACATGGACCAATAAAATCAATGTGATACTGATATATATATATAAAGCAATTTGGGAATTAACCGAAATTATATAGTAAAGCACATACATACGCAAATAGAAGTTGTACGTAAACAAACAAAACCAG
This sequence comes from Tachypleus tridentatus, assembly GCF_004210375.1. Taxonomy (NCBI): domain Eukaryota; kingdom Metazoa; phylum Arthropoda; class Merostomata; order Xiphosura; family Limulidae; genus Tachypleus; species Tachypleus tridentatus. Next base: position 74,130,725 of record NC_134835.1, read on the forward strand.
TATGTAAATGGTACGCAAACACTTATCATACTGTCACTAACACCATGTTAAACATAATAATGGATATTTTAATTCGTTTTATTTATATGTGGGGACATTATTAAATCCTGCTTAACTCTAATGTAAAAGGTAACACTGACTTTGTAGGTACATTTGATATAGTAGAGACACACTCACCACTATCTGTAAATATTTCAATTTTTTTTATTTGTATGCGAGAACATTATTAAATCCTGGGTGGCTCCACAGTAAGAGGTAAAATTTAACACTGGTTGTTGTTTCAGCTATGTAGATATATTTGATACAGTAAAGACATGGTCACCACTATCTGTAAATATATTCAATTTTTTCACAAGCGTCTTCATAATTTTTCTAATTATTTGAAAAATCAACAGAATAAGTTTTTGTGTTTTTTCTTAACATACCATAAAGGAATAAAAATGTTTCATACTTTAAATTAAGCGTCAGAACTATATTTCCATACATAAACATGAAAATCACGTGACTATATGTTTATATTTTTATATCATCACAGAACCAGTTTTATGTTTATAATTTAATATAATGTGCTGAAATATTAACTTACAGCCCAGTTATGTTTTAATCATAATATATATATGTAATTATTATCACATTTTGAACTTCCTCTGTTAATTTGTATAAAAACACAAAATTATTTATGGCATTGTCAGTTCATCATTAGATTGATTTATAACGTCTACAAGCCAAAAGGTAAAAGACTGCATCTATTATTCGCTCTGCTCCCCGATGGTACAAAGGCGAGCTTACAGATTTACAACGCGAAAATCACAGGTTTGATTCCACTTGGTGGACAGTGTAGATAGCCTGATGCTGCTTTGCTATAAGAAAATTACTATTCACTTACAAAAATATATCTCAACTGTATAGATAGCTTTTCTCCAGAGTTACATTATTCACTTCTAATATTCACAAATATTGTTGAAACAATAAATTTCTTAATTCTACAAAATTTGGTTATAAGAATAGATAAGCAAACAACTTAAGCATAACTGTGAGCATAAAAAGTGTTTTATTCATGGTGGAACATATTACATGTTTGAAGAATACATTGGTTTGTCTTCTTGAGAAACAGAAGACATATTTTCACTATTTCTTACCAACAGTGAAACACTTCTTTATGTTTATAAATCGTTGTTTTTCTACCTACTGTTATAATTACATGATGTTCTTCACAATTAATGTATTTAGTTAAAATGTTATTGATCAACCTAAGGTATTATTCAATATTTCCTACCTGTAGTCATATCCAGTTACAGTTATAACGTCTTTACTATTTCTCTTAAACCTAGTTTTTATTAAGTTCTTGTTCCACATTTTCAAGTCTTTCTCTTCATCAATCACCGTTGTTGTTCATTTAACTTTTCAAACAGCACTTGAACTACAAGTGTAAAAGTTTTATCTGTTTTTTCCCTTTCCTTACGTTTCTGATAAAACATGTAAATAAGTTTAAAATATATTATATCTTAATAAAAATAAATGAAGTAATGGGGACGCTGTAAAATATTTTGAATGGAGATTTCATTATTTAATACCTTTGCTATTAAAGTTAAGTACTTATAAGTTTATATTATAAATTCATAATAATATAAACATTTAAAATTAAACAATATAAGCAGGTCAGGGTAATAATCAGATGCTCAAAACTTGTAAAACTATTCACAAACTACAAGAAGAAACTGTGTCGTTAGAAATGTTTATCAGATTAGGATCAACTTCAGTTTTGTTCTTTATTCATTGTCTCCATCAAACACTAGAACGTTTCTGCAGAGACTCTGTGCACCCAATGTAGCTAGGTAATTACTTTGTGCCACAAGAACTATTTTGATTATAGCTCTTTTACATCTTCAAGAAACTGATTAGTTCATCTCCTGTGGTCAGAGATGTATGATGGGAGGTAACTGGTTGCTTTTATTGTTCATCCATTGTCACCAAGAAGAAAAAATTGACAGTTTGGTAAAATGTACACTTTTTATCGATTACTGTAGCAAGAGCGGCTCTTTAGAGATGTCACATAAAGATATTCTATGTTGGGTGAGAAGCTTTAGAAGTATTGTCTTGTTTGTGAGGAACATCTTTATTATAACTTCTAATAGATAAGTTTCAGACATTTTCACATTGTAATTATAGACAGTGCTTGAGATACTAACTCGTCAGCAATGGAAGATGAACCACGAGTGCATCAATCTTAATTTTTACTTGCTTTCAGCGACCCTTTCTTGTTGGTGAAATATAGATAGTTTATACTGTCTCGTACACTCAGGCTATAGTTCAACAGAAGCGGCCGAAATGTTGAGGAACTAGTTTCAAAGCTGAATCAAGTTATGTATGGATAGAGTCAATAACTGGTGTGTCCCTTTAGTAGAATTTGGCATCAGCTAGGGAGTATTGTAGTTGTCTGTTGATGTGTGCTTCCCAGTGTGCATGTCGCAGTAGAAATCTAGATTCGTCAGACCAAGCGACGTTTTTCCAATCTTCAATCATCCAGTTTTGGTGATCCCCTGTAGCGTCATCTTCCTGTTCTTAGCTAACAGGAGTAAAACCCGGTGTGGTTTTCCGCTGATGTAGCCCAATATGCTTCTGCACATCATTGCTATAAAGAGTGGTTATTGTGGTCTTCCTGTCAGCTTGAACGAGTCTGGCCTTTCTCACTGACAGTGTTTTTCCCACAAAACTGTTGCTCACTGGATTTTTTTTCTCACCATTCTCTGTAAACTCTGGAGACTGTAATGAGTTAAAATCCCATACTTTTTCACATGCAAATAAAATCAGCGCTCTAAAACAATAATACACATAGTATAAACCAAAAATAATTACAATATAATTGAAATTCAAAAACATGCCTCTACTACCATTCCTTACTGTTGTTCTTTGTAATGGTTGTGGAGGGTGTTCTTGAATTTTATATACATCTCGCTTTTTTAGTTCATATATGTACACCACACTGGCAGTAGAATGAGTCATAGTGAAAAGCTCAGTTACTTTCAACGTGGCGCTGTTATAGGATGCCACCTTTCCAACAAGTCAGTTCGTCAAATTTCTACCCTGCTAGAGCTGCCCTTGTCAACTATAAGTGCTGTTATTGTGAAGTGTAAACGTCTAGGAGCAATAACAGCTCAACCACAAATCAGTAGGCCACACAAACTCACAGAATGGGACCGTCGAGTGTTGAGGTGCGTAGCGCGTAAAATCATCTGTCCACAGTTGCAACACTCACTGCCGAGTTCCAAACTGCCTCTGAAAGCAATGTCAGCACAAAAACTGTTCGTCAGGAGCTTCATAAAATGGGTTTCCATGGCCGAGCAGCCTGACGCAAACCTAAAATCAACATGCACAATACCAAGCGTCGGCTGAGTGGTATAAAGCACATTGGACTCTGTAGAAGTGGAAAAGCGTTCTCTGGAGAAATGAATCATACCTCACTATCTGGCAGTCTGACAAACGAATCTGGGTTTAGCTGACGCCAGAACGCTACCTTCCTGAATGCTTAGTGCCAACTGTAAAGTTTTATGGATGAGGAGTCTGGTAACACTACTCATTAACTGTCGTTTTGTCAGCAATTCAGATAATTTAAAAATGTATCTGGAAACGTATTTTAATACATTTCAATTTCTGAAGAAAGAAAATGTAACCAGTTATTTAATTTGTTAACTTGGTTGATCCAATAATGTTTTTAACAAAACTTTGATGCTTCAAATGACTTTATTACAACATAAACTAATTTTAATTCGGTGATTTGTTGTACGCCTGCATTATATTGTGAATAAACTGTTAGTGCTATCTGATCAATGATTTGAGTATGACTTAGAAACTATTTGATTTGCTGTATATGTCCAAACTTTTATATATTATAAGTATGAAAGAGAGATGAAATTATTGGTAATAGTAAATTTGAGAAATATTTTCACAAAAGTAGCTTTTCTATTTTGAAATAAACTTAATATTAAAGGTAAAATATTTATTAATATTAAGTCTTAGCATATACTAGGGCCGGGCATGGCCAGTTGGTTAAGGCGCTCGAATCGTAAACATGTTCGCTCTTTCAGCCGTGGGGGCGTTATTATATGATAGTTACTCTCTCTATTTCTTGGTAAAAGAGTAGCCCAGGAGATGGCGATGGGTAGTAATGACTAGCTGCCTTCCCTGTAGCCTTACACTGCTAAATTAGGTACGGCTAACGCTGATAGCCCTTTTGTAGTTTTGCTCCAAAATTTAAAAAAAACAAACCATATATTAGAGATTAAAATATTGTGTAAGTTTTAAGTCACACTATTACTACGTCTTGTAAGAATTATTTTTTAAAACTTGTATACTTTATATGGTATATAAATTATTATTGTCAATAACAACTCGGTGAAAATGAATTCAACCTACTATTTATGACAAATATGTAAAAGGCACAGCAGTATGTCTGCAGACTTATATTGCTAAAAACCGTGTTTCGATAGTCGTGGTGGATAGAGCACAAATATCCTTTTGTTTTCTTCCCCCACGAGTGCGGCGGTAAGTCTACGGATTTACAATGCCAAAATCAAGGGTTCGATTCCCCTCGGTGGATTCAACAAATAGCCTGATGTGGCTTTACTATTAAAAACACACACACACACTTTTTGGCCCAGCATAGCCAAGTGTGTTAAGGCATTCGACTCGTAATCCGAGGGTCGCGGATTCGAATCCCGGTCGCACCAAACATGCTCGCCCTTTCAGCGGTGGGAGCGTTATTATGTACGGTCAATCTCACTATTCGTTGGTAAAAGAGTAGCCAAAGAGTTGGCGGTGGGTGGTGATGACTAGCTGCCTTACCTCTAGTCTTACACTGCAAAATTAGGGACGGCTAGCGCAGATAGCCCTCGAGTAGCTTTGCGCGAAATTCAAAACAAACAAAATCCCTTTGTTTCACCCATGTAGGTTAAATTGCACGTGTCACGACGTTTGGAGCGTTATTTTCAAAATTTTATTAACTTACATTTTTAACCACTTACGTCAATGAGATTAGCATCAAAACGTAGTTCATAATCTAAATTTTAAAATTATATATGTTTTAATTTTTTAATTTAAGAGGAAATGTAAAGAAAAAAGTTAAATATCTGTTATTGTATGTCACATAATACGTCCAGCTGTCTTATTACTCAGTTTCTATTTCATCATGCCCACTATTCAACATGTACAAATATTTAAAGAATTTGAAACTCGAATTTGAGCTACGGACATAATAAATATAAAATAAGAACCTCCCTCTTCTATGATTTGTCGAGATAGCAATATATTTAGCAAATCAACATGAGTAACTACGCCCTTCAAACCAATCATTTGAAAGTTCTTAAGTAGTACCACCGACTACTGTGACCAATAGAAAGAGTATTTTACAGTGTACGTAATTCTGACAATTGTTTGTTTGTGATCAGTAAGACGTTTCTCTGGAAAGGAATGAGATTTTTTCAACCCACATATATTTTGCTTAGAGACCCTACTAAATTACAGGGATTTTCAGGATATTAACACAGTAATTTGATGTGTGTTTTTATTTATCAAAAGTTAATATTTGAAGCATACACACCCCGCTCGCAAGTGTAAAGAAAGCTTAATGATAGTACATATGTACGAGTGCACAAGTTCGTACTCGAAATCGGTGTTTTTCAAAGTATTTCTCATTTACTTTCTATGTTTTAAGAAATACGACTCAAATTTAAACATTTATGAGTAAATAGTTATTTGTATATTTCTACACACATGTAACGAACGGTATATTGTACATGTGGTATACTTTTGTAGGTCAACACAAATATATACTCCTACTGCACTTGTGTTATTTTCTAAACTGAGGTAAATTTAAAACCACATTCAAAATTTGACAACTTTAAAGCAAGAGGATAGTAAATTTAATAAGTGCCCGATAAACACGACACACATATGCTGCGAAATTCAACAAAACCCAAATATATGAGTTGTTGTACTTAAACATATAGAAAACCTTTTTATATGCAAAAACGGCTCGTTTGGGCTGAGAAAACACTTTTACATAGAAGAGCGAACAACGTTTCGACCTTCTATGTAAAAGTGTTTTCTCAGCCCGAACGAGCCGTTTTTGCATATAAATTTCTCAACAAGTGGGTTTCTCGTCATCACTGATCTAGAAAACCTATAATGTTTATTGTACAAGCGCAACTTTAAACCATATAATAAGTCGACAGTTTTAACAAAACCAATGCGCTGTCGACTACTTTCTTGACATTGAGAGAGCATGTGACACTGTACAGCACAATGGTCTATGGTTCCACGTGAATGAAGTGGGACTACCGCGTGGAATTATTCGCTGGTTATCTAACTTTTTGAAAAATAGAAAATGTAGAGTAAATGTAGCGCGAACCTTTTCTGAGTACTTTACTCCAGAAACTGGTGTCCCTCAGGGAGGGATGGTTAACTTTATACTCTTCATCATGTATGTAAACAATTTACCATTGAAGGGTCCTAAGCATGGATTCTCCTCACAGTTTGCTGATGATGTGGCAGTCTGGAAAAGTTCCATACAGTTCCAATAGTAGCAGCCATAAACATACAACCACAATTAAACAGAATAAGCGAATACTGTCAAAAATACAGAATAAAAATAAATACAGCAAAGTTGATAAAATACAAAACAAAACTACAGCCTGAAATATATGTGAATGTAATACTACTTCCGCCTACCACATCGGCAAAATTTCTACGTCTAACCTATGACTCAAAATTAACATGGATTAACCATGTAAATAAAATTAAATTCTGGCGAAGAACCAATTATGCTTGGAGTCTAACTGGCAAGAATAGTATAGCATCAACAGACAACATACTAAAAATTTACAAAACACACATTAGACCAGTAAGTGACTATGCAGCTCCAGCGTGGATAAATGTAAGTGACAAAACAATTAAAACGAAGTTACAAACAATCCAAAACACACTCTTCACAACAGCATGCAGTTTACAGAGCAACATCATCCAAATTTACACATTCAAACATACTAACCATACCAGATAGACCCCTACATAGCACAATAAAGTATTTTGATAAAAATTGGATGAAAAATGAATTATTAAACGAACAAGAGAGGTACCTCATACATGATGAAGATAGTCCTAAACACTTCTACCAGATCAACATACATTTTAAACACAAAAATAAATAGATGAAAAAAAGGATGAAATAATAATATATATTAAGTAAAAGGGCCACCATCAAACTAGACTTCCTACTGATAGGGCAAAATAATATTTATATATGTATACCAGTACATAAACATTTATCTTAAAAAGGTCGGAGTAAATTCAGTCCACTCTGAACCTAAAGCAGTGAGTAACACCAACCAACACTGCATGATCATATAAGTAAAGAAAGGGGGAAGAGGTCAAAGAGCACCTGACCCTCCAGAGTACATGTGATACCCAAAACCCAAGAGAGAAAAAACAATACGCAGTGCTGTATTTATTCTCGAATATTATAATCATGTTACTAAAAATTATTAATCGCTCAACTTATAATTAAAGAATCAAACAGTAAGTTGATTTAGACTGACTGTATTAGTTATACTCATACTGACCAAATTCATGTTTGTCCTTCCATAACGTCGTTACATTACTCATGGCGCCCGAGAAACGAGCCTCCGGTGACACTTTCTGGAACAACGACGCCACACTGAGCTGTGAACGCGCCATATGGTGACAAATTTTGGAAATATGTCATTCTCTTTGATGACAACATATCTTTTCCACTTCAGACCGACACATATGTAGCACATCTAAAGGCCTGTTGCATAAGACCTGGGATAAATATTTACGCCTGTTGATTTTTTTGTAACTGATATACAAGTTGCATGTTGTATAGTAAAAACTTAAAGAAATTTGTGCTATAATTTGGGTACAAAATTTATGCTTACAATATTCTCTATGGCCAACCTTTTTAGGATAATGACGAAATTTACATATCTAGAAAATCATTCTTATAATCTATTCAGTCTTTACTGTTTTCGTTTATTTCGAACAGTGACTTCTATTTAAAATACTGTCAGCCATTAAAGTGTGCTGCAAAATGTTTTACAGTCCAAATCCTATCATTATGGCCATAACGCGCATACGTTTGCTATGAATGGAACTTAAATATTTAGGTCTCTAAAATAACACAGGGCTCCGACAATTCCAAGAGGCATTCAGTCGTTTATCAGGTATAATAGCCAAGCCGATAAAGCAGTTCGTTTTTGTCCTATTATCTTTAATATAAGAAAGAATAGAAATAGAATTCAATATGAGGAGAACATAAAATGTGGAACATAAACATGTCAGAGAGGAAAGGGTATAACGGTACAACGATATAAATGACACTTGAATCAGGTATTTTAAGACAATTAGTGTTTATTATGACAGTGTATTGTTCAGTCTGATGATAAGAAGAAAATTGTTTCGTTTCAAATAACCAACAGATAGCGGGTCAACAATGATCAACGTACTTTTTATATTTATTTTCAATTGTATTTATGATGGGAAATTGGTAGAATGGTAAAGCATTTTTTGTTTTTTATTACTAAGTCGTTTACTTCTCTTATGTGTTTCTGTTTAACATTAATTCCATCAACCTTTAAACTTTGTTCACCAATTTTCATCATCCCAGTGAGTAAACTCAATGTTTTATTATCTCATCCGGGTTACGAAGTATACAGATAATACAGTAACGTGTCATATATCACCCAGAAGACACTAAAATGACGTCATACAATGGATGCTTAATACTGCAATTCGTACTGTTGTGAAGTAGTAAAACGTGTGACTGTCATGAATTACAAAAAGAATTAGGCAATCTGTAGACTAGAACACGATGTGGCATGTGACCTGAAAAAGCAAATAAAAATATTTGTTACTCCTAAACTTGGATTTATTTACTCTTGAAACAGAAAATTTTCGAAGTCTTATTTCAATACTTAAAACTAGGTTTACTATTTTTTAAGTTTATTTTCAAAGTTCGCGCAAAGCTACACGAGGCCTATCTGCGCTAATCATCCCTAATTTACCAGTGTAAGACTAGGGGGGACAGCTAGTCACCACCACCCATCGCCAACTCTTGGACTACTATTTGACGAACGAATAGTGGGATTGACCGTAACATTATAACGACCTTCTGACCGAAAGGGCGAGCATGTTTGATGCGACGGGGATTCGAACCCGCGATACTCACATTTAGAGTCGAGCGCCCTAACCACCTGGCTTATTCTTTAGGTCTAGTATCTTTCACACGTTAATATATTTTTAAATCTAGGAGGTTTTATTTAAATATATTTCAACACTTTCCTAACATTGTTTCACCCTAATAGTAATACGGTACTTTTGTTAACATCACATTAAATATTAATGTGAATAATTTAAAAATACTGGATATTTAGAATAATACAAAATATTTCTAATTGCACATACCTAAAAATGCATGTCTGCTTGTGTTTGGTGTAACAGGACTTAAGCCTTTATTTAATAAATACGGCCTATATTCGTTAAATAAGTTAACTTTTGTTCGTTTTTTGCTTTCGTTTACTGAGGACAAAGTTTACCGTTCGTAATACTATCAACAGGTAAACTTATGTTATTTTACTATCTAACGTTAGACCTTTTCAAAAAGTTTTAATATATCGTACAAAATGTATACGAAATTATATTTACACTCGCCTTTTGCTTGCATCAGTTAAGTGCGTGCGCGCATATTTAAAGAGTACGATTTAAAACACGCATTTTCAAGACAGACAAAAATTGATTATTACAATAATAAACACAATCTTTGTTGTCCTGTTGATAATATAAGCCTAGAGTACGTGTAGTACAATAGTATAGAAATACTGCTGGTAAAACTATAAGGTATTTAAACTCTGATATATTTGTAAAACAAATCGGTAAAACATAATCAGGAACACAACATTTTAAATGTTACACTTCTGGTATATTTTGAAGTACAATAATTATAAAATACTACATATACTGAAACGTATATGTTTTATTGGTCCTTTGTTTTTTTTCCAAAACTAGTGCAACATAAATATGTTACTTCGACAAGTGAGACATGAACATTATCAACCTCCAAAATTCTCCAAATAAAGAAGTTACAAAAACGAACTTGATACATAAATACAAAGAATACAACAGTAACTGGACAATTTTAAATGTGAGAGACCTGAAGTACGACTGTAACATCCTCACAAATTTACATTATGTTTACGTAAATCATTGAGCAAATTCAATATTGTCTGAAAGACTACAAGAATGTTAAAAATGAAAAAAATTAAATCCATACGTGTCAATTAGATAATCCGTTGTGACTGAATATTGTTCTAAAGATAAATTATTTAAGCACAGCAGAGGCAATAGTTTTAATTCTGTGAGAATTTTGTGGGTAGAAGTAAAACGTGGCTTCATTTCCCTATTCTGAGTATCATATGGATTTACATTCAAACATAACTTATTCCAACTTTCATAAAATACAAATTCATGAAAAAGAAATGTTTCAAAATCTTCATTAATTAATTTACAGGCGCATATAAGAATAATGTTAACAGAATCAACTTGGTTACAAATTTTCATCAGTATAAGTGTCCCTTACTGAAAATATAATTTAATATCATATCACATAAAAACAAATTCTAGCTCTTGCATAAAATTTGAAATATTGTCTGTTTCTCTTCTAGTGTCTTCCTTTGGTGACTGGTTTTCAACTAGACATTCTAAAGCTTCCAAAATCTTAAAGAAAGACTTCAAAATTGCTGTTGTTGCCATAGCATGTGTCTCCCATCTGGTATCAGAGGAATTTTAACACACTTTCATTTCCAAGACAAGTTTTAAGAATTTTTCACTGGCTGGTTGAGGCTGACATAAATGTATAAAGCAAATGCATCATAGAGAAAAAATTAATTGCGACTAGACAGCAGTCAACAGCACCTCGGCCTATCAGATTTAGTGAATGGGCTGTACAGGGCACATGTGTGGCAAACTTATTTTCTTCTAAAACTTTTTGCTGCTTACTCTTATAATAGCCAGACATGTTGGCAGCATTGTTGTAACACTGACCCCTATATTTTGAAAAATTAAGTTTGCAAACTTCACTTAAGTACTGCAATACCTGGTTTGCCATTTCATCAGTCATATGGCTTTTCAGTTCCAGAAAGGTTAAAAAGCATTCAATAGGTTGCCCATCTTTTAAGTATCGAACACTTAACTGATTTATATGTGATATATTTTAGCTTGTCAACTGACAAGCTCTTGTAGAGCAACTTGCATCAACATTAACACCAGAGATATCTGGAGAATTTAGAGGCAAAGTGAGATCAATTGTGGAACTTGTGCCAGTTGAGCAAGCCTGTGACACCTCAACGTCATCATGATGTTCTGAAAGTGGACAAAGTGGTACTTGTAAGTGTGGAGCTTGGTTCAACTTCAATCTTGTCAGAGTCAGATACAGTACAAGTGACTTCTGATGGCAGAGATGAGTTTTGATTTGGAAGATCTTGTTGTGCAAGTTCAGTGAAAAAATTAGTCAGCTATCTAGTCTTGGCCACTAAATCGAAAGCCTTTTGTTGGTTTTTTTTTGCCAGTTTTTTCTTTTGTGCATCACTTAATTGAACATGTTTCATCTTGCAGTCTGAAAAATACAGTAATAAAAAACACAAAAGAACATGGATCATATATAGTTATAATGCTAAGAAAAATACTGAAATTCATAAAGAAAAATGTTGATAAGACAGTCTAACATACTAAACTTTAGGTCTACATTTGGACAAAGATTGTCAGAAAGTTATCCTAGGGCCAAGGTCCATCAGCACATAAACATGAATTCATAACTACCTTTATCGATTTGCTGCATTCTGATACGTTGAAAACCATTTGTGACTGGCTTCAATCCATTTTAGAAAAAAAAATAGTTTTCAGCCATTGCAAAAGTTTCATTAAGGTTGTTGTATAGTGGCTGTTTGGAAGAAACAATGTCAATGGTAATATGTAAATCCATTGTGAACCAAAACAATTTGTGCTCAACAACACATACTGTACTAGCCTATATACTCAGTGATCATTCTATACTGGTACACACACAAAACATATAATCAATTGTAAAATGTACTGGACATTGAACTACTAAATACTGGGTTAGGCACTAAAAAGACACCATTGGTGTGAGAAAACGGTGTGATTAAAAAATGATTCAGCGTACTATTTGAAGGAATGAAATCAAAAGTGATATCAACACTTATGGTATTTTTTATTTGTTTACAGCAAGTTTACAGTCACTAGCTACCTAGACCACGTATTTTGTTTTATCTACCATCATGTTAGAAGCTGAACAAACACGTAATCCTGATTGACTAATGAATGAACATTCACCATAAGTCTGTTATCAATACTATAAGTATAGCTACCAGTATGGACGCCAATTTTGATTTCATTCCTTTAGTCGCATACTCAATTTTTTTCTATTGGTCGTACTTTTCTTCCACACGCGAGATCTTTATGGTTAGATAACTATAACACATCATTAAAGGCTATACGGAGGTAGAAAATCATAGATCAGAAGAAGGTTACAAAAAACTTTCAAAGTCGCTGATTATCTCTTTAAATACGGTAAAGTTCATCATTGAGAAGTGGAATGTGCTTCATAATAAAGTTTTCAGCGAAACAAGTAAATAATATGTTGTAGAAACTTAGGCATTAAAAATTGAGTTTTTGGTGTAAATTAAAGGCGTTACGTCTGGCACTAGTCCAACACAATACATCACTAAGTAAACACCATCCCATCTGTCAAATATGGTGGTGATAGCATTGGGAAGTTGTCAGGATTGAGGGGAAGATGGATGGTGCAAAGTAGGGTGAATCCTAGATGAAAATCTGTTTGAGTCAGTCAAGAATCTAAAACTTGGTCAAAAATTCACATTTCAGCAGGACTATGACCCGAAACACAAGGTAAAAGTCACATTAGAGTGATTTCAAAATAATAAAGTGGATGTTTGGGAGTAGCTTAGTCAAAGTTCTGATTTTAATATGAAAGAAAATTTATGGCGAATTTTGAATACTGCAGTCCATCAACGATCTCCAAGGAACTTGTTAGGAATGAACCAATTTTACCAGAAAGATTGGGGAGAAATTACACCACCCCATTGTGCAAGGTTGGTTGAGACCTATCTAAAAAGATAGTAATAACTTCCAAAAATGCTTCCACCAACTACCAACTTAGAGGGGCCTTAGTACTTATGATATCAACAGATTTCAATTTACATATTTTCTTTGCAGGGTTTGCTGACATTCAACCTTTTTCATACACAACAATGTTCAGTCTGGTTCATTATAATTTTGAACAAAATAAATTACGGTTACAAACAGAATAGCAACATCCAATCTCTTCTTTAATGTAGTTCACATTTAGCAGAGTAATTCTCTAAGTTTGTTTAGCAAAAATTTGTAAGTAACTTGTCTTTTATGCGCCTGTCGTGGGGATTAAACCACATAATCTAGCTTTATAAGGCCTCAAGCTTACCGTTGAATCGTCAAGGGGAAACTCTCTAAGCATCTAGACATTATGAGAAACCTAGTGTTACGATGTATTGATTTGTTAGAAATATACTCGTATTATTTACTTGTGATTCTTGTGTGATAGAAATTAAAGTATACTCTTTCTTGTTTTCATATTTGAAGAAAATGTTATCAAAATTCAGAGAAATTAAAAAAAAGTTTAAAACAAATTATTAAGAAATGGAATGTGCTTTTTACTTACTGTATCCCTAAATCTGAAAATAAAACATGAGTTTTAAATATAGCACTAATTTGTGCGTATTAAAGTCTTGTTATATAAGAAATGGCCTGGCATGGGCAGGTGGTTAAGGCACTCGACTCGTCATCCGAGGGTTGCGGGTTCGAGTCCCCGTCATACCAAACATCCTCGCCCTTTCAGCCGTGGGAGCGTTATAGGTAATTGTCAATTCCACTATTTGTTGGTAAAAGAGTAGCCAAGGGTTGGCGGTGGGTGGTGATGACTAGCTGCCTTTCCTTTAGTTTTATACTGCTAAAGTAGGGACGGCTAGCGCAGATAGCCCTCATGTAGCTTCACACGAAGTTCAAAACAAACCAAACCAATAAATAAAATACATAAAACTCAAAAATAAAGATAAAATTTTACATAAGTTTTCAAAGTTACTTTTTACATTGGTACAAATGGGTTCAGTTTTCGTCATTTCTATAAAAAAAGGTATACAAAATTAGATTATCATTAAATAAATAAATCCTAATCGGTATTGCATGCTTTTGAATGACCCCATCTTCCAAACCAGCATTATGTAGCACAATTTACTGTCAGGAATTCCTGCAAGGAATAAAACGGTGTGGTCGAAGTCAGCACAGTTTACTATATCACGAACATTATCGTAATCATATGATTTTGAGTGAGATAATATTCAGTACAAGTAAGAACAAAAGAAGAAAACTGCTTATATTTAATAGCTGCAATATTTCATAGTAAATGAAATTTTCCTTCTAGTATTTTTAGACATTTTTATTTATCTTATGTGTCATTCACTATACGGCTTTGCATGCCTACTCTTAAAATCTGCTTCTTTTATCAGAAGTTTCTGAAAACTGTATCTATTGCCTCACGATCATGCTTTGGTGTCAAGAAACTTGTTATTTATACAATTCTTCTGATGTATAAACAAGCGCAAACTTATTATTTAGTAGTTAAGTTATGATCTGTGTGTGTGTTTTCTTACAGCAATGCCGGATCGGGCTATTTGATAAGTCCATATGATCCGTGAAGGAAGTTTGATTTTATCTCACGTTGTTGATAATTTACCGAGTGGAACGTAACATGTAAGTACAACCAATGTTTTTAAGCCTATAACAATTAATGAAGTTATACTTCACACAAAATAAGTTCAGCTTTATATTTTCGAAGCATTTTAATGGCACTATTTGTAATTCCAATATTAGATTTTCCAATATTTTTTAACCTTTAAGAAAAGGTTGTTCAAAATGTGTGCAACTTTATACTTTGGTAACAACGAACCTCAGTTTTTTTTTTTTTTTTTTTTTTTAATTTTGCGCAAAACTATATCAGGGCAATTCGCGCTAGCCATCCCTAATTTAGCAGTGGGTGGTGATAATTCGCTACCTTCTCACATGGAGAATTTGCACATCTGACATATCTAAACGTTTCTTTAGTATTTGTGATCATTGTTTAACAGCATACGAGGTCTGTTCAAAAAATACGCGGACTGACGTCATAAAACAAAATGTACTTTATTTAGAAGTTACAGGTCTGGGACCCTTTCAAAGTACTCTCCTCCCCAACGCACACACTTATCCCAACAGTGTTTCCACTTGTTGAAACAGTCCTGGTACGCTTTTTTTTTAATGCCCTCCAGCTCCTTCGTCGCATTTGCCTTAATCTCGGGAATCGTCTCAAATCTTCTTCCTTTCAAGGGTCTTTTGAGTTTGGGGAACAAGAAAAAATCGCAAGGAGCAAGGTCAGGTGAGTAGGGGGGTGGGGAAGAACAGTGATCGATTGTTTGGCCAAAAACTCACGAGTTCTGAGGGCTGAATTTCGCAGCAACGCGGTGCATCTTCAATTTTTCGGTCAAAATCTCGTAACAAGATCCAACTGATATCCCACACTCTTCAGCAAGCTCCCTGACAGTCAGACGTCGATTTGCCCGCACCAGGGTGTTGATTTTGTCGACATGTGGGTCGTCAGTTGACGTGGAAGGACGTCCAGGACGCTCATCATCTTCAATGGACTGTCGACCATCTTTAAAACGTTCATGCCACTTGAAACATGCCGTACGCTTCATAGCAACATCACCGTAAGCCGTGTTAAGCATAGCAAAAGTTTCAGTCGCAGATTTTTCCAAGTTCAACACAAAATTTCACAGCAAGTCGTTGCTCCTTCAGGTCATTCATTCTGAAATCCGCCAAACGAAAAAATCGCACTTCACTTAAAACCGCGTAGCTAATACACAAATGATGATATCTGCAATCGGGAAATGGCTTCGTAATCAGCTGATCTGTGCGAACCTAGCGACATCAAGCGGATTCCCCTGGAACCAACTGGAGCCGCGCAATTCAAACAGTCCGCGTATTTTTTGAACAGCCCTCGTATTAAGTTATGGTAGGTTATCGTTATCTCATTTGCTTAATTAACAGGAGTATTTTACAGAAATCATATATTAAATCTCGACTAGACAAAAAACAGCATTGTAACATTAAAGTCAATAAATCTGTTAAAGTGACAACAGTTAGATATTCCATCCAATTTTGAGACCATCGATATATTATATGTAGTAACCTAATATCAGATGAAGACTGTTTAATTGTGTCGCTTAGGATTATAGTTAGTCCTAATCCGTGATCTATAATATATATGGAATGCAAATATGTAAGGTTTGTTAATATAATCTAGTAATGTCTGTTCCACTGATAACTTTACTTAGTATAAGATGGTTGGTAGAATTTATCTGAGGTATTTTTAGTGTAAAAAACTGAATCATTTGTCTTTCCTTTCTCTTTAGTTGTTGTTTGTTACAGACGTTTGTCACAAAGCTACACAAAAGGTTATCTATGCAAAGCTAACCCTAATTTTAAGCTGGTAGCTAATCGACAGGATCCACCACCAATTCTTGGCTTACTTTTGACTGACAAAATACTTGGATTTGATTGTCGCTCTTATAGTGAACCCATAGCCTTATAACTTGGGACGCATTTTTGAAGTAATGGAAGGCAAACCATCGATTCTTGGATTCAGAGTCCGAGCACACTATTCACAAAGTTACGCAATGTCTCAAGGATCGTATTCGTCCAGGATATCTGATGTCAGTATTTCAATAACAGGCGACTTCATATGAAAAGCTATGTTCAATTGCTTGCAAAAACATTTTGCATAACACTTAAATGCAAACTATTTAACGGTTAATCTTAGTTCTCAAAATGAATAAAGCTGATATTTTAGAAAAGGTTGCCAAAGGAAAAAAAATAATTCTGAAAACGACACTCTGATGATATTCTATTAATCGCTAGCGGTAGCTCACGCCTGTGAAGTTAAACTTCATGAATGATGTTTTGGTTTTAATAATTAATTTTCCATAATTCAACTAAGCAAAGTTCAAAAATATTGATTTTTCATATAAGGATATTTTAGAAATCTGGAAGAAAAAAACCTCTTATTATTATTTTGTTTACCACAATGAACATTTTTTGTTATGTTTGTTAGCACAAAAGTACAAACAAATTGAAAAAAAGGGAAGAACATTTATGTGAAAAGGATGTGTATCCTCATTCATACCGATGTGGCTTTGCTGTAAGAAAACACACCAACTTAAAAAAACAAGTTTGTTTGCTGTTTGTTTTATATTTGAAACTTACTACTTCCTGTTTGTAATTTGTGTTATCTTAAACATTTTGCAAAAAAATTCAATTGTTTAATGTATTGTTCAACTATAAAAATGCTGCATAGTTATAAAAATATTTCCCTGTTATTATTGTTAATGTTCTTTGCGGTAGTTTCTGAGATCTCAGTTTTGGATTTCTACTTCACAAGCTCGATCGAAGATCAACCTTAGACAAGACAAAACAATTTTGGTGTAGTCTGAGCTGATTTCTCTCCCGCTGGAACAGCGGTTAGTCTATGCACTCTATGGATTTACAACGCTAAAACCAAAGACACAGCAAATAGTCCGATGTTGTTTTGCTATAAGAAAACACGCACTAAGCTAATTTACCAATTAATTGACCACGTTTCCATTAATCTCAGAAAGTGTAGAATATCTATTTGTGAAAAGATGTCAATGGTTTATCCTTCTTTATAGTTGTGAGTAATTTTAATTCTTTATTAAGTAATATACGGATTTAATGATTATAAAAATGAATGAAATGAACTATTCTCAAAATATAATTATAGTGAGTAGGTTAAATGAGCAGACGTTTGTTTCTCCAACAGACCATTTATGAGTGAATCATTTTATTTTGTAATGAGTTTATATTACTAGGTAATGTCTCAGACTTATCTAATATTCGTTATAGATCTTGGCTGTAGAGGTGTATGCTGCTATTGAAAAACAAATTATGCTCATTTTGCAATTATTTTACTTATAATTTTGCAAACTCTATTAACACTCCTACGAAAAGTGGGGCCTAATAGGCCCCAGAGCAACTTGAAAGGTTATTAATATTAGGCTAATAATTTTGTATTTAAATGAAATTGCCATTTAAATCCATTAATGAATGGATTAACGAGATTCCCACTGTCCCTATCTACTATCTAGCGAAACCACAGCCAGGTGAACGGGCTTGGAGAAATCAGGACTAGAAACGTCTTTTCGTAGGAGTGTTAACAGGTAATTTATACGGAAGGTATAATATGTTTGGATAGGTACTCCTATTGAATGTTAATTTATATATATATTTTTTAGAAAAAGGTGTAATATGTTTGGGTACGTACGCTATTGGAAGATAAATTGTTAAACAAAACGAGTAATATGTTTGGGTAGATGAGAAAATTAATAACACTATGTAACACAAATATTTTTCCTGGATAGTATGTTTTACTTCTCAATTGCTTATGCTGTAAAAGTACAGAAAATGGCCATTATTCCCTTCAAACTTTGCTTTTGTGAACTGGATAATGAAATTTAGAAATTCACCTATTTTCTGTGTAGAAACGGGCAAATTTGCACATTTTAATTTACATAAGATCTGAATAAAACAACATATGAATCAAGATTTACATGTATTTATACTAAAGTTATACAAAAATGTTTAGAAGTGAGTATTTTTTCGAGATTTGCGACTGTAATGTAAATCACTTTCAAGTATCAGTCCCGAAATATAGTCTCTCATCATGTTTTCGTTATACACTCCTCGGTAGCGGCGTTCAAAGTCCAGTATACAGTCATGTGAAAAGGTTAGGACCCCCTATAAAACCCTGTGTATTTTTGAAACATTTTTGGATATATAGATATTTAATCTCAATTTTAATAATACTGAGAGATTATAGGAATATAACTAAACAATTAAAAGTGAAGAAAAGACTTTTCAAGATCTTCTGTAAATGTAATTCTACCAAAATGCACACTCGAAATGAAGGAAAAGTTAGGACACTCTACCCCCTAATAGCTAGTGGTAACCCCTTTGGCTCAAATAAGTGCAGTGAGACGCTTCTTGTAGCCATCTACTAGTCTCTGATATCGGTTTGAACCATTCCTCAATGCAGAATTTTTTCAGCTATCAGATATTTGAGGGTTTTCTTGCATGTACAGCCCGTTTCAAGTCACCACACAGCATCTCAATGGGATTAAGATATGTGCTTTGACTCGACCATTCCAGGACTCTCCATTTCTTAGTTTTCAGCCAGTCCTTGGTGGATTTACTGGTATTTTTTGGGTCATTGTCATGTTACGGGGTCTAGTTCCCTCTTCAATTTTAATTTTCTCACAGATGGTCTCACATGATCCTCAAGCACCCTGTGATACACAGTAGAATTTATGGTTGATTCTATGATTGTGAGCTGTCCAGGTTCTGCTGCAGCTAAGTAGCCCCAAACCATGACACTTCCTCATCCATGCTTCACAGTTGGTATGAGATTCTTTCCCTTGAATGCTGTATTTGGTTTACGCCAAACATGTCCGGTGTTTTACATCGTGTTATATGCTGAAGCCACCAATGGGAATCGACCCCCTAATTTTTGCGTTGTAAAATCGTAGTCATACAGCAGTACTAGGGGGGGGAGGAGCAAATTTGCAAATGAAATTCATGGTCTGTTTACTTTAAGCACTCTTGTTGAAGTATTGTTGTATGCTTAAATATCAATCGAAATGTAGAAATATTTTTAGATGGAATAACAAAATTCATTTAGTGAGAAAAACAGACATGTCATTTTAGTTTGTTTCTTTCAACTGCAAACTATAGCTCTGAATACTAGCAGGATTACTTCTTACTATTCAAACTCCTGTATTAATGTTGTACAAGCAGTCAGTAGGGAACAACTGGAAAATATTCACACAAATCCCTGTTTTTATCTTCAGGCAAGTTTATATCCGTTTAAAATATCAATTTGTTTGTTTGTTCAGAATTAGCCACAAAGCTACAGAGTGAACTATCTGTGCTCTGCCTATCAGGGGTATCAAAACATTGTTTCAGGCGGTGCGGGTCCGCAGACATACCACTTTGCCACTAGAGGGCTTAAAATATCGGGAATAAATGAGAAACATAAAGAATTATGAAGCTATTATTTACAATATCACGATTGAGATTTTTGTGTTACTGAATTTTTATTGTCTTTGTAGGTAACACATAAATTGAGTCAACTTTTGGGTCTTACTTAAAAGATAAATATCATATCTGATGTTTTTTTAAAATTAAAATGATCAACCCCTTTCTTTAAAAACAAACACTGATGACAAAATTTTATCTTATTATACATTTACAACATAGAATTAGGTAACTACTCATTTCTCAAAGCAATATGAAAATTGAATTTCAAGACTAATATCTTTATCATAATTATTTTTAACTAGTTTTACACATGAGGTCATCCAATAAGTAATGTCCGAAAATTTAATACAAAAGTGTATCATCATTTATGTCTTTATGTCTATAAAGATGTTTAGACAAGTAAAAGAAATTAATCTAACTCTGCGCGAAATCCAAAACAGAGCAGACAGAAAATTTACAGGAACAAGATATGTAGTGTAACGTGAAAATACAATAGAAAAAAATGAGAGTGAAAATAAACTAAATCTTTAAGGCCCAGAATTAACATTATTCCTGCAAGCTACAAGTATTTATTTTGACACTTCTAACTATTAGAATTTATAAAATTGAGTTAAACTAGTAATTTGTAACTGGATATGGTTTTTCATACCAATATAGGGAAGAGCACATATAGCTTATAGCGAAGCTTTACGACTAACAAGGAAATAAAAAAAAACAGACAAATCATTTGTGATAAATGGCTTTCGATATAATTTGAGAGGGTTTAAGTGCAGGTATAAAGTAATAAGACTTATCAAATAGAAAAAGAGTTATTAATTGATCTGTATTCGTATATAAAGGAATAACATATTCGAGCCATTAACGAAAACACATTGTTATGAAATAAAAAAATATATATTTAAAACACGCTGCACAATTATTTATTTTAAAAAAGAGGATCGCAGGGTACAAGTTACAAGGTGGAATTATAAAGTGTGTCCTAGGTTTTGGAGATGAGTGAGAAAGTAGGAGCCACACTGCGGTGGAGATAGACCGTCTATCAGTCATAATGTTGTAAATTTTACATCAAAATTTCTTTCTTTCTCTTTGAAATACCTTTATACAACGGGAAACTAAGTTTCAATTTTCAAACAAGGTCTGAGTAACTGTCATATACTTGCGATTGAAATGTCAAGCAAGATGTTTTGAGAATTTCCGCAGAACACTCCCAACGTTGTCAATATTTCACAAGTTTTCTTCGGTGCTGCCCTCTATATGTAACACTTGTTACAAAGAACAAGAGACACTCATGATAATGTAACACTTGTTACAAAGAACAAGAGAACTCGTGATAATATAACACTTGTTACAAAAAAAAGATATACTCTTGTTAATGTAACACTGGTTACAAAGAACAAGAAACAATCCTGTTAATATAGCACTTGTTACAAAGAATAAGAGAACTCGTGTTAATGTAACACTTGATAGAAAAAACCAGACAACTCGTGTTAATATAACACTTGTTTCAAAGAACAAGAGACACTCGTGTTAATGAGAAACTTGTAACAAAGAACAAGAGACACTCGTAATAAGGTAACACTTGTTACAAAGAACAACAAACAATCATTTTAAAGTAACACTTGTTACAAAGAATAAAAGAAGTCGTATTAATATAACACTTGTTACAAAGAACAACAGACACTCATGTTAATGTAACACTTGTTACAAAGAACAAGAGGTCGTCTAAATATAACACTTGCTACAAAGAACAAGAAGCAATCATGTTAATATAACATTTGTTACAAAGAACAAGAAAACTCGTGTTAATGTAACACTTGTTACAAAGAACAAGAAACAATCATGTTAAAATAACACTTTTTTCAAACAACAAGAGACAATCATGTTAATATAACACTTGTTACAAAGAATAAGAAACACTCACGATATGATAACACTTCTCACAAAGAACAAGAA
Source organism: Tachypleus tridentatus (assembly GCF_004210375.1). Classification (NCBI taxonomy): domain Eukaryota; kingdom Metazoa; phylum Arthropoda; class Merostomata; order Xiphosura; family Limulidae; genus Tachypleus; species Tachypleus tridentatus. Next base: position 74,152,964 of record NC_134835.1, read on the forward strand.
AACTCGTGTTTATGCAACACTTGTTACAAAGAACAAGAGAACTCGTGATAATATAACACTTGTTACAAAAAAAAGATATACTCTTGTTAATGTAACACTGGTTACAAAGAACAAGAAACAATCCTGTTAATATAGCACTTGTTACAAAGAATAAGAGAACTCGTGTTAATGTAACACTTGATAGAAAAAACCAGACAACTCGTGTTAATATAACACTTGTTTCAAAGAACAAGAGACACTCGTGTTAATGAGAAACTTGTAACAAAGAACAAGAGACACTCGTAATAAGGTAACACTTGTTACAAAGAACAACAAACAACCATTTTAAAGTAACACTTGTTACAAAGAATAAAAGAAGTCGTATTAATATAACACTTGTTACAAAGAACAACAGACACTCATGTTAATGTAACACTTGTTACAAAGAACAAGAGGTCGTCTAAATATAACACTTGCTACAAAGAACAAGAAGCAATCATGTTAATATAACATTTGTTACAAAGAACAAGAAAACTCGTGTTAATGTAACACTTGTTACAAAGAACAAGAAACAATCATGTTAAAATAACACTTTTTTCAAACAACAAGAGACAATCATGTTAATATAACACTTGTTACAAAGAATAAGAAACAATCATGTTAAAATAACACTTTTTTCAAACAACAAGAGACAATCATGTTAATATAACACTTGTTACAAAGAATAAGAAACACTCACGATATGATAACACTTCTCACAAAGAACAAGAAAACTCGTGTTTATGTAACACTTGTTACACAGAACAAAAGACACTCATGTTAATATAACACTTGTTTGAAAGAACGAGACAATCATGTTAATATAATACATGTTACAAAAAACCAGAAACACGTTAATATAGCACTTGTTACAAAGAACAAGAGAACTCCTGTTTATGTAACACTTGCTACAAAGAACAAGAGACACTCATGTTATGTAACACTTCTTACAAAGAACAAGAAACACTCATGTTAATATAACACTTGTTTTAAAGAACAAGAGACACTCATGTTGATATAACACTTGTTACAAAGAACAAGAGACAATCATGATAATATAATACTTGTTACAAAGAACAAGAAACACTCACGTTATGATAACACTTGTTACAAAGAACAAGAGAACTCGTGCTAATGCAATACTTGTTACAAAGAACAAGAGAAAGTCATGTTAATGTAACACTTATTACAAAGAAGAAGAAAACTCGTGTTAATATAACACTTGTTTCAGAGAACAAAAGACACTCATGTTGATATAAAACTTGTTACAAAGAACAAAAAACACTCACGTTATTATAACACTTGTTACAAAGAACAAGAGAACTCGTGTTTATGTAACAGTTGTTACAAAGAACAAAATAACTCGTTTTAATGTATCACTTGTTACAAAGAACAAGAAACACACACGTTATTATAACACTTGTTACAAAGAACAAGAGACAATCATGTTAATATAACACTTGATAAAAAAACAATAGACGCGCATGTTAATGTAACACATGTTACAAAGAACAAGAGACACTCATGTTAATGTAACACTTGTCACCAAAAGAAGAGAACTCGTGTCAATATAACACTTGCTACAAAGAACAAAAAACACTGATGTTAATGTAACACTTGTTACAAAGAACAAGAAACACTCACGTTATTATAACACTTGTTACAAAGAACAATACACACTCCTGTTAATGAAACACTTGTTACAAAGAATAAAAGTCGTTTTAATATAACACTTGTTACAAAAAACAACACACTAATGTTAGTGTAACATTTGTTACAAATAACAAGACGTCGTCTTAATATAACACTTTCTACAAAGAACAAGAGACAATATTAATATAACATTTGTTACAAAAAACAAGAAAACTCGTGTTAATGTAACACTTGTTATAAAGAACAAGAAACAATCATGTTAAAATAACACTTGCAAGAGACACTCCTGTTAATATAACACTTGTTACAAACAACAAGAGACAATCATGTTAATATAACACTTGTTACAAAGAAGAAAAAAACTCGTGTTGATATAAAACTTGTTACAAAGATCAAGAGAAACTTATGTGAATGTTACACTTGCTACAAAGAACAAAAAACACTCACGTTATGATAACACTTCTTACAAAAAACAAAAGAACTCGTGTTTATGTAACACTTGTTACAAAGAACAAGAAACACTCGTGTTAATATAACAGTTGTTACAAAGAAGAAGAGAAATCGTGATAAAGTAACACTTGCTCCAAAGAACAAGAGACACTCATGTTAATGTAACATTTGGTAGAAGAACAAGAGAACACCTGTCAATATAACACTTGTTTCAAAGAACAAGAGACACTCGTGTTAATATAACACTTATTACAAAGAACAAAATACACTCGTGTTAATGTAACACTTGTTACGAAAACAAGAGAACTCGTGTCAATATAACACTTGTTACAAAAAAAGACACACATGTAAATGTAACACTTGTTCCAAGAACAAAAGACACTCATATTAATGTAACACTTGTTACAAAGAACAAGAGACACTCATATTAAAGTAACACTTGTTAGAAAGAACAAGAGACACTCATATTAATGTAACACTTGTTACAAAGAACAAGAGACACTCACGTTATTATAACACTTGTTAAAAAAAGAGAACTCGTGTTAATTTTTAAAATTGTTACAAAGAACAAGACACTCATGTTAATGTAACACTTATTACAAAGAACAAGAGAACTTCTGTTAATATAACACTTGTTACAAAAAACAAGAGACAATCATGTTAATATAACACTTGTTACAAAGAAGAAAACTCGTGTTGATATAACACTTTTTACAAAGATTAAGAGAAACTCATGTGAATATTACACTTGTTACAAAAAATAAGAAACACTCACGATATGATAACACTTTTTACAAAGAACGAGAAAACTGGTGTTTATGTAACACTTGTTACAGAGAACAAGAGACACTCATTTTAATATAACACTTGTAACAAATAAGAAAAGACACTCCTGTTATTGTAACACTTTTAAGAAAGAACGATAGACACTCATATTAATTTAACACTTCTTAGAATTAAACAAGAGAACTCGTGTGTATGTAACACTTGTTACAAAAAACAAGAGACACTCATGTTAATATAACACTTGATACATAGAACAAGAGACACGTGTTAATGAAACATTTATTACAAAGAACAAGAGACACTGATGATAATATAACACTTGTTAGAATGAACAAGAGACAATCATGTTAATATAACATTTGTTACAAAGAACAAGAGACACTCATGTTAATGTAACACTTGTCACCAAAAGAAGAGAACTCGTGTCAATATAACACTTGCTACAAAGAACAAAAAACACTGATGTTAATGTAACACTTGTTACAAAGAACAAGAAACACTCACGTTATTATAACACTTGTTACAAAGAACAATACACACTCCTGTTAATGAAACACTTGTTACAAAGAATAAAAGTCGTTTTAATATAACACTTGTTACAAAAAACAAGACGTCGTCTTAATATAACACTTTCTACAAAGAACAAGAGACAATATTAATATAACATTTGTTACAAAAAACAAGAAAACTCGTGTTAATGTAACACTTGTTATAAAGAACAAGAAACAATCATGTTAAAATAACACTTGCAAGAGACACTCCTGTTAATATAACACTTGTTACAAACAACAAGAGACAATCATGTTAATATAACACTTGTTACAAAGAAGAAGAAAACTCGTGTTGATATAAAACTTGTTACAAAGATCAAGAGAAACTTATGTGAATGTTACACTTGCTACAAAGAACAAAAAACACTCACGTTATGATAACACTTCTTACAAAAAACAAAAGAACTCGTGTTTATGTAACACTTGTTACAAAGAACAAGAAACACTCGTGTTAATATAACAGTTGTTACAAAGAAGAAGAGAAATCGTGATAAAGTAACACTTGCTCCAAAGAACAAGAGACACTCATAACTCAACTTTGAACATCTTCTGTCTTTTCCAAGTGCTACCCCCTATTATCTGTTTTATATATCAGTCTCTATTTTCGTTTTCTTTCGCTTACGTTATATATTTACAACAATTGATTGACAAGTATTGCACCATTTCTAACCAATACTAACTGAGAAAGACAACAATAAAGAGAAAGCACAATATTATTGAATATTAGCATATTAGTAACTAAGGAGACAAAATCTTAAAGTAAGAATCGAACTGTGCGAAGAAAGAACTAAATTTTATAGTAAAAAGTTTCTCAACTTGCATTCCATGGGTATTTCGGCCAGTACAATTTGTAGGTATAACGTTTTGTATAAATATTTTAGTTGTATATTCACATAAGATCATTCTATAAACCTGAATGAAATTCTTGAAGTAAGAAACAAAAGTTAGATAACTAATAAGTAGCATTTACGTTACTTTACAACCTGTGTGAGGCTTAGTAATTAGGGTTAGCAAACATTGGGCTGGTTCAGATAGCGTCACACTGAAAACTTTAGTAAAGTGAATATTTTATGAGAAAAAATATCCTTTTACAGCAAGTACTACAGGCGAAAAGTGTTCGGATTGTACTGATATAAACTGTATTTTTTATCTGTTAAATGTGGTATCGTTTGTTGAAAAAATATTTTTTTTATAACTCTATTCCTTAAAACTGTACGAATGACACCATTAAAGATTTGTTTGTTTGTTTTGGAATTTCGCACAAAGCTACTCGAGGGCTATCTGTGCTAGCCGTCCCTAATTTAGCAGTGTAAGACTAGAGGGAAGGCAGCTAGTCATCACCACCCACCGCCAACTCTTGGGCTACTCTTGTACCAACGAATAGTGGGATTGACCGTCACATTATACACCCCCACGGCTGGGAGGGCAAGCATGTTTAGCGCGACGCTGGCGCGAACCCGCGACCCTCGGATTACGAGTCGCACGCCTTACGCGTTTGGCCATGCCAGGCCACCATTAAAGATATAATCACATTTTCACATTCAGTCCCAGTGAAAGGTCGAATATTGGAATAACCGGCTTATGCTTTCTACAACACTTACAAACGAAATTTTCAAGGCTAATAAAATTGTAATTAAAATGTGTGAAAATATTTATTATATGGTTCAAAGTTTCACTGGTTCAGTAAACACTAGGATCTGAGATCGCAGGTGTTTTAATACTACTGCTCATCTATTTGACGTCTGTGGAATTTCGCAGCATATGTGAATGAAGGTGTTATTTGGGCACTTACTCGTAAAACTTATTACCCTATTGTCTTCAATTTGTCAAGTGTTGAGTATGATACAATGCGGTGTTAAATTTACCTTAGTTTAGACCAGTGGTTCTTAACCTTTTCAGTGTTTGCACCCCTTTCAAATCAGTAATCATTTCTCGCACCCCTGAAACTTAAATATAAAAATATAAAGCATACTCTTATGTAAAAATATAGATTTGCTTTAATTATTCATGGGCATCCTCGCACCCCCTAGGGGTGCGGGCACCCCTGGTTTAGACAATAACACAAATGCAGTAGGTCTAATTACGTATTGGCCTACAAAAGTATACTATTTCGGCCACCGTACGTTACTGTATAATATACACATGCATATTACTATATGTTCATTAATGTTTACACTTTAGTTATATTTAATAAAACATAGAAAGTAAATGAGAAATACATTGATTTCAAGGGTTCCATGAAGCATATTTTGAAAATCCACGAGTATCACACAATCCTACAGTTTGTTTTTATCACTGTTAGTAAATGATGACTAGCTGCCTTTCCTCTAGTCTTACACTGCTAAATTAGGGACGGCTAGCACAGATAGCCCTCGAGTAGCTTTGTGCGAAATTCCAAAACAAACAAACCCTTCAACTTTAAATGTTTGTTTCTCAGTAGCAACTATTTGTGTACTTTAATCTAATCATAAAACATTTGTGGTTATCTCTATTTTTATATTTCATATAATACATACATATAGTATATATAAATATATATATATAAAAGGTTAAAGTCGTATGCACAGAATAAATCTACAGACGACAAATAAAACTTGTCACATCTAAAACTTATTGATCTAAAATCAACGCCGACAAATCGTCATACACGTAATCGCGAGAAACAACCCTTTATTTATAATCTAGGTACAATTTGTTTGCTAGATTTGAAGGATAAATTTTCGTTTTCATCACGTAACTTTGAATATCTTCTGAGTTTCCCACTTCTACCCTCTCACTTATCAGTTTTATTTTTATGCCATTTTCCTTCTATTTTGCTAACGTCATTTCATTACAACAATTGATTCAAGAGTATCGTTACACTTGAAACCAATACAAACTGTGAAGAAAGACAACAATAAAGTTAAACCACAATATTACTGAAAGTTGCATATTGTAACTATGGAGACCAGACATTAAAATAAAAGCCGAACTTTGAGAAGAAAGAACAAAATTTTATTGCAAAAAAGTACCCACCTTACATTCCACGGACATTTCGACCAGCACAATTTGTAGGTATAAAGTTTTGTATAAATATTTTAATTGTATATTCACATAAGATCATTCTATAAATCTGAATTAACTTCTTGGAATAAGAAACAAAAGTCAGACAAGTGGTAACAATCACTTTACTCTACAACCTGTGAGGCTTAGCAATTAGGGTGAGCAAATACTGGGCTGTTTTAGATAGTGTCGTACTGAAAAATTAAGAAAAAGGGACCATTATCTAAAACAAAAAATATTATTTATCACAGTAATTAAAGTAGTGGAAAACTGTTTTCATTGTGCTAAGCAAACATTATTTTTATCTATTAAATGTGGTACGTTTATATAAAATTAACAGTGTTTTTCACTCCTTTTCTGAAAACTATATTTGTATATTACATCAATAAAGATATAATCAAACCTTCAGATATAGTCCTAATGAAAGTCGGGTTTTTGTTACGATGACAATATTTTAAAATTTTGTTCTTTGATAAACAAAGGTTTGTCGAACGTATCGTAGTTATTTTTATAATTGTCTGAATTTAGGATACCAAAGTGGGAATTTTTTATAGATTTTATTTTGTGGTGCCATTTAATAGATAGTGACATAATGTATTTATTATTTCGGTCACATAGATACAAATATGCACGTCATGTCCTTTAGATAATAGTAAGATTAGAAAATATAACGTAATTCTTTGTATTGGATTTACTAAAATATTTATTTTCAACATAATATAATGCTGTAATTCTTAATAGATAGCCTATACCATGTTGCTGTATTGTTAATTAACTGTGCTTTTACTTCGTGATTTTAGTAAATTTGGGATAATTCTATCTATATAACTCACAATAACAAATTAATATACTGTGATGGTTTACCTGGTGTCGTCTCATTATCAGTCATGTGTCTACGACATTTTTCATTCTAAGTTCCCTCAGGTATCTTTGGAATGTTTCTTTACGTTGGATGACAATGAATAGGCAATGATAAGGATTTTAAATGTGGTAGAGTTGTCAAGAATAACCACGATTTTTATCAAGTAATTATTTTAGTTAAGAATAACTAACGGACAATGTAACATAAACATTTTTATTTAATAATAGTTCTTTTAAAAGAATTATTCAGGGCTTAAACACCAAGGACGAATATAAGACATAAACTTATAAAAAAGTAAAAAAAGGCAGATTTCTTTATTTTCATCATGAAAAAGTTACTGAGTCGATAAAAGTTACATTATCTTTCATAAGAAGGTCCTTTTAATGTCTGTATTGTGATTCAAAGTGCAAATTAATTAGGTACATAGAGTTTATGTGGTGGAAGAGAGAACTGAAGACCTTTAGCTAGCACTGATTTACACTGATTATTTATGCTATAATTACCTAGGTTAACAATCTGGTCGTCAGGATGAAACTAGGAATCAATGCTGTTAGTCAGTCAACTCAGCCTCAAATTGTGGACATATTCACAATGGACAATTTGTCTTCGTTCCATTGGTTCCACTTGTTTAGTACATTACTGTAATCAACACTGTTAACAACGATCCAAAGGTTAGTACAGCACAAGAACGAACTCTACACACTGGATGAGAAGAAACTGGAAGGAAGTGCCCGACACTCTGAATGAGAAATAACTACAAGAACGAACCCTACACAATGGATGAAAACAAACTGGAAGTGCTCTACACTCCGAGTGGAAAAGACTACTAGAAAGAACTTTAAACACTGGATGAAAAGATACTGAAAAGAAGTGTCCTACTCTCCGAGTGAGAAATGACTACAAGAAGGAACACTACACACTGGATGACAAGACACTGTAAGGAAGTGTCTATACTCTAAGTGAGAAATGACTAGAAGAAAGAACCCTACACAGTGAATTGGAAGAAATTGGAAGGAAGTGTCTTACACACCGAGTGAGAAATGACTACAAGAAAGAACCTTAGACACAAAATGAGAAGAACCTGGAAGGATCTGTCCTAAACTCCGAGTGAGAAATGCCTGGAATAAAGGCCCTACACACTGGATCAGAAGAAACTGGAACTGTCCTACACTCCGGGTGAGAAACGCCTAGAATAAAGAGCCCGACACAATGGAAGAGAATAAACTGGAAAGAAGTAACCTACACACTGAGTGAGAAATGACTACAAAAAGAACCCTACACACTGGATGAGAAGAAACTGGAAGGAATTCTCGTACACTCTGAGTGAGTAATAACTACAAGTGAGAATCCAACACACTGGGTGAGAAGAATTTGGAAGGAAGTGCCCTACACACTGAGTGAGAAATTACTACAAAGAAGAACCCTACACACTGGATGAGAAGAAACTGTCAGGAAGTGTTTTACACTCTGAATGAGAAATGACTAGAATAAAGTGCCCTACACACTGGATGAGAAGAAACTGGAAGGAACAGTTCTACACCCTGAGTGAGAAATGTCTACAAGATAGAACCCTACACACTGAATGAGAAGAAACTGGAAAGACGTTTACTACACTCTGAGTGAGAAATCCCTAAAATAAAGAGTCCTACACTCTGGATGAGAAGAAACTGGAAGGAAGTGTTCTAAATTCGAGAGAGAAATCACTACAAGAAAGAACCCTACACATTAGATGAGAAGAAACTGGAAGGAAGTGTCCTACACTCTTAGTGAAAATGACTACAAGATAGAACCCTACACACTGGATGAAAAGAAACTGGAAGGGACTGTCCTAATCTCCGAGTGAGAAGTACCTAGAATAAAGAGCCCTACACACTGGATGAGAAGAAACTAGAAGGAACTGTCTTAATCTCCGAGTGAGAAATACCTAGGAGAAAGAGCCCTAAACATTGGAATAGAAAAACTGGAAGGAAGTGCCCTGAACTCTGAGTGAGAAATGACTAGAAGAAACAGCACTACACACTCGATGATGAGAAACTGGAAGTGCCCTACACTTTGAGTGAGAAATGCCTCGAATATAGAGCCCTACACTCTGGATGAGAAGATACTGGAAGGAAGTGTCCTACACTCTGAGTGAGAAATTAATACAAGAAAGATCCATATACACTGGGTGAGAAGAAACTGGAAGTGCCCAACACTCCAACTGAGAAATGACAACAAGAAAGAGCCCTACACTCTGGATGAGAAGAAACTGGAAGGAACAGTTCTACACTCTGAGTGAGAAATGTCTACAAGATAAAACCCAACACACTGAATGAGAAGAAACTGGAAAGGCGTTTACTACACTCTGAATGACAAATCCCTAAAATAAATAGCCCTACACTCTAAATGAGAAGAAACTGGAATGAACTATTTTTCACCCGGCTGAGAAACGCCTAGAAGAAAGAGCCCTACACACTGAAAGAGAAGAAACTGGAAGGAAGTGCCCTACAGTCTGAGTGAGAAATGACTACAAGAAAGAACCCTACACACTGGATGAGAAGAAACTAGAATTGTCCAACACTCTGAGAGAGAAATGACCTCAAGAAAGAACCCTACACAGTGGATGAGGGGAAACTGGAAGGAACTGTCCTACACACCGGGTGAGAAAAGCCTAGAGCAAAGAGCCCTACACACTGGAAGAGAAGAAACTGGAAAGAAGTGCCCTACACTCTGAATGAGAAATGACTACAAGAAAGAACCCTACTCACTGGATGAAAAGAAACTGGAAGGAACTCTCCTACACTCCGGGTGAGAAAAGACTAGAATAAAGAGCCCTACACACTGGAAGAGAAGAAACTGGAAGGAAGTGCCCTGCACTCTGAGTGAGAAATGACTAGAAGAAACAGCACTACACACTCGATGATGAGAAACTGGAAGTGCCCTACACTTTGAGTGAGAAATGCCTCGAATATAGAGCCCTACACTCTGGATGAGAAGATACTGGAAGGAAATGTCCTGCACTCCGAGTGAGAAATGACTACAAGAAAAAACATTACACACTGGAAGAGAAGAAACTGGAAGGAACTGTCCTACACACTAAGTGAGAAATATCTACAAGAAAGAACCCTACACACTGGATAAGAATTAACTGGTAGGGAGTGCCCTACACTCTGATTAAGAAATGCCTAAAATATAGAGCAATTCACAGTAGATGAGAAGAAACTGAAAGAACGTGCCCTACACTCTGAGTGAGAAATAACTACAAGAAAGAACCAAACACACTCAATGGGAAGAAACTGGAAAGAACTGTCCTACACTCTGAGTGAGAAATGACTACAAGAAAAAAACATTACACACTGGATGAGAAGAAACTGCAAAATCTGTCCTAGACTCCGAGTGAGAAATGACTACAAGAAAGAACCCTACACACTGGATGAGAAGAAACTGCAAGGAACTGTCCTAATCTCCGAGTGACATATACCTAGAATAAAAAGCCCTACACGCTGGATGACAAGAAACAGGAAGGAACTGTCCTACATACAATCTGAGTAAGAAATGCCTAGAAGAAAGAACCCTACACATTGGATGAGAAGAAACTGGAAGGAACTGTCCATTACTTCGGGTAAGAAACGCCTAAAATAAAAAGCCCTATACACTGAATGAGAAAAAACTGGAAGAACGTGACCTACATTCTGAGTGAGAAATAACTACAAGAAAGAACCCTACACACTGGATAAGAATTAACTGGAAGGAAGTGCTCTACACTCGGAGTGAGAAATGACTACAAAAAAGATCCCTGCACACTGGATGAGAAGATACTGAAATGAACAGTCCAACACTCTCAGTGAGAAATGACTACAAGATAGAACCCTACACACTGGATGAGAAGAAACTGGAAGGAACTGTCCTTCACTTCGGGTGAGAAACGCCTAGAATAAAAAAAGCCCTATACACTGAATGAGAAAAAACTGGAAGAACGTGACCTACACTCTGAGTGGGAAATGCCTAGAATAAAAGCTCTGCACTCTGAAGGAGAAGAAACTGGAAGAACGTGACCTGAGTGGGAAATACCTAGAATAAAGATCCATACTCTCTGGATGAGAAGAAAATGGAAAGAACTGTCCTTCACTTCGGGTGAGAAACGTCTAGAAGAAAGAGCCCTACACACTGGAAGAGAAGAAACTGGAAGAACGTGACCTACACTCTGAGTGAGAAATGCCTAGAATAAAGAGCCCTACACTCTGGATGAGAAGAAACTGGAAGTGCCCTACAATCTGAGTGAGAAATTACTACAAGAATGAACCCCATACACTAAATAAGAAGAAACTGGAAGGAACTGTCCTACACTCTGAGTGAGAAATGACTACAAGAAAGAAACCTACATACTGAATGATAAGAAACTGGAACGAAGAGTCCTACACTCTGAGAGACAAATGACTGCAAGAAAAAACTCTACACACTGGTTGAGAAGAAACTGGAAGGAAATGCCCTACAGTCTGAGTGAGAAATGACAACAAAAATGAGCACTACACACTGGATGAGAAGACACTGGAAGGAACGTTCCTACACACTAAGTGACAAATAATTACAAGAAAGAACCCTACACACTGGATGAGAAAAAACTGGAAGGTACTGTACTACTCTTCTGGTGAGAAACGCCTAGGATAAAGAGCCCTACACACTGAAAGAGAAGAAACTGGAAGGAAGTGCCCTACTCTCTGAGTGAAAAATGACTACAAGAAAGTGCACTACACACTGGATGAGATAAAACTGGAAGAGAAGTGCCCTAAATTCTGATTAAGAAATGCCAAGAATTAAAAGCCCTACACATTGGATGAGAATAAACTCGAAGGAAGTGTCCTACACTCTGAGTGAGAAATGACTACAAAGAAGAACCCTACACAGTGAATTGGAAGAAATTGGAAGGAAGTGTCTTACACACCGAGTGAGAAATGACTACAAGAAAGAACCTTAGACACAAAATGAGAAGAACCTGGAAGGATCTGTCCTAAACTCCGAGTGAGAAATGCCTGGAATAAAGGCCCTACACACTGGATCAGAAGAAACTGGAACTGTCCTACACTCCGGGTGAGAAACGCCTAGAATAAAGAGCCCGACACAATGGAAGAGAATAAACTGGAAAGAAGTAACCTACACACTGAGTGAGAAATGACTACAAAAAAGAACCCTACACACTGGATGAGAAGAAACTGGAAGGAATTCTCGTACACTCTGAGTGAGTAATAACTACAAGTGAGAATCCAACACACTGGGTGAGAAGAATTTGGAAGGAAGTGCCCTACACACTGAGTGAGAAATTACTACAAAGAAGAACCCTACACACTGGATGAGAAGAAACTGTCAGGAAGTGTTTTACACTCTGAATGAGAAATGACTAGAATAAAGTGCCCTACACACTGGATGAGAAGAAACTGGAAGGAACAGTTCTACACCCTGAGTGAGAAATGTCTACAAGATAGAACCCTACACACTGAATGAGAAGAAACTGGAAAGACGTTTACTACACTCTGAGTGAGAAATCCCTAAAATAAAGAGTCCTACACTCTGGATGAGAAGAAACTGGAAGGAAGTGTTCTAAATTCGGAGAGAGAAATCACTACAAGAAAGAACCCTACACATTAGATGAGAAGAAACTGGAAGGAAGTGTCCTACACTCTTAGTGAAAAATGACTACAAGATAGAACCCTACACACTGGATGAAAAGAAACTGGAAGGGACTGTCCTAATCTCCGAGTGAGAAGTACCTAGAATAAAGAGCCCTACACACTGGATGAGAAGAAACTAGAAGGAACTGTCTTAATCTCCGAGTGAGAAATACCTAGGAGAAAGAGCCCTAAACATTGGAATAGAAAAAACTGGAAGGAAGTGCCCTGAACTCTGAGTGAGAAATGACTAGAAGAAACAGCACTACACACTCGATGATGAGAAACTGGAAGTGCCCTACACTTTGAGTGAGAAATGCCTCGAATATAGAGCCCTACACTCTGGATGAGAAGATACTGGAAGGAAGTGTCCTACACTCTGAGTGAGAAATTAATACAAGAAAGATCCATATACACTGGGTGAGAAGAAACTGGAAGTGCCCAACACTCCAACTGAGAAATGACAACAAGAAAGAGCCCTACACTCTGGATGAGAAGAAACTGGAAGGAACAGTTCTACACTCTGAGTGAGAAATGTCTACAAGATAAAACCCAACACACTGAATGAGAAGAAACTGGAAAGGCGTTTACTACACTCTGAATGACAAATCCCTAAAATAAATAGCCCTACACTCTAAATGAGAAGAAACTGGAATGAACTATTTTTCACTCCGGCTGAGAAACGCCTAGAAGAAAGAGCCCTACACACTGAAAGAGAAGAAACTGGAAGGAAGTGCCCTACAGTCTGAGTGAGAAATGACTACAAGAAAGAACCCTACACACTGGATGAGAAGAAACTAGAATTGTCCAACACTCTGAGAGAGAAATGACCTCAAGAAAGAACCCTACACAGTGGATGAGGGGAAACTGGAAGGAACTGTCCTACACTCCGGGTGAGAAAAGCCTAGAGCAAAGAGCCCTACACACTGGAAGAGAAGAAACTGGAAAGAAGTGCCCTACACTCTGAATGAGAAATGACTACAAGAAAGAACCCTACTCACTGGATGAAAAGAAACTGGAAGGAACTCTCCTACACTCCGGGTGAGAAAAGACTAGAATAAAGAGCCCTACACACTGGAAGAGAAGAAACTGGAAGGAAGTGCCCTGCACTCTGAGTGAGAAATGACTAGAAGAAACAGCACTACACACTCGATGATGAGAAACTGGAAGTGCCCTACACTTTGAGTGAGAAATGCCTCGAATATAGAGCCCTACACTCTGGATGAGAAGATACTGGAAGGAAATGTCCTGCACCTGAGTGAGAAATGACTACAAGAAAAAACATTACACACTGGAAGAGAAGAAACTGGAAGGAACTGTCCTACACACTAAGTGAGAAATATCTACAAGAAAGAACCCTACACACTGGATAAGAATTAACTGGTAGGGAGTGCCCTACACTCTGATTAAGAAATGCCTAAAATATAGAGCAATTCACAGTAGATGAGAAGAAACTGAAAGAACGTGCCCTACACTCTGAGTGAGAAATAACTACAAGAAAGAACCAAACACACTCAATGGGAAGAAACTGGAAAGAACTGTCCTACACTCTGAGTGAGAAATGACTACAAGAAAAACATTACACACTGGATGAGAAGAAACTGCAAAATCTGTCCTAGACTCCGAGTGAGAAATGACTACAAGAAAGAACCCTACACACTGGATGAGAAGAAACTGCAAGGAACTGTCCTAATCTCCGAGTGACATATACCTAGAATAAAAAGCCCTACACGCTGGATGACAAGAAACAGGAAGGAACTGTCCTACATACAATCTGAGTAAGAAATGCCTAGAAGAAAGAACCCTACACATTGGATGAGAAGAAACTGGAAGGAACTGTCCATTACTTCGGGTAAGAAACGCCTAAAATAAAAAGCCCTATACACTGAATGAGAAAAAACTGGAAGAACGTGACCTACATTCTGAGTGAGAAATAACTACAAGAAAGAACCCTACACACTGGATAAGAATTAACTGGAAGGAAGTGCTCTACACTCGGAGTGAGAAATGACTACAAAAAAGATCCCTGCACACTGGATGAGAAGATACTGAAATGAACAGTCCAACACTCTCAGTGAGAAATGACTACAAGATAGAACCCTACACACTGGATGAGAAGAAACTGGAAGGAACTGTCCTTCACTTCGGGTGAGAAACGCCTAGAATAAAAAGCCCTATACACTGAATGAGAAAAAAACTGGAAGAACGTGACCTACACTCTGAGTGGGAAATGCCTAGAATAAAAAGCTCTGCACTCTGAAGGAGAAGAAACTGGAAGAACGTGACCTGAGTGGGAAATACCTAGAATAAAGATCCATACTCTCTGGATGAGAAGAAAATGGAAAGAACTGTCCTTCACTTCGGGTGAGAAACGTCTAGAAGAAAGAGCCCTACACACTGGAAGAGAAGAAACTGGAAGAACGTGACCTACACTCTGAGTGAGAAATGCCTAGAATAAAGAGCCCTACACTCTGGATGAGAAGAAACTGGAAGTGCCCTACAATCTGAGTGAGAAATTACTACAAGAATGAACCCCATACACTAAATAAGAAGAAACTGGAAGGAACTGTCCTACACTCTGAGTGAGAAATGACTACAAGAAAGAAACCTACATACTGAATGATAAGAAACTGGAACGAAGAGTCCTACACTCTGAGAGACAAATGACTGCAAGAAAAAACTCTACACACTGGTTGAGAAGAAACTGGAAGGAAATGCCCTACAGTCTGAGTGAGAAATGACAACAAAAATGAGCACTACACACTGGATGAGAAGACACTGGAAGGAACGTTCCTACACACTAAGTGACAAATAATTACAAGAAAGAACCCTACACACTGGATGAGAAAAAACTGGAAGGTACTGTACTACTCTTCTGGTGAGAAACGCCTAGGATAAAGAGCCCTACACACTGAAAGAGAAGAAACTGGAAGGAAGTGCCCTACTCTCTGAGTGAAAAATGACTACAAGAAAGTGCACTACACACTGGATGAGATAAAACTGGAAGAGAAGTGCCCTAAATTCTGATTAAGAAATGCCAAGAATTAAAAGCCCTACACATTGGATGAGAATAAACTCGAAGGAAGTGTCCTACACTCTGAGTGAGAAATGACTACAAAGAAGAACTCTACACACAGGATGAGAAGAAATTGGAAGGAAGTGTCCTAAACGCTGAGTGAGAAATGCCAAGAATAAAGTGCCCTACACAATGTATGAGAAAAACTGAAAGGACGTTTCCTACATTCTGAGTGAGAAATGTCTGGAATAAAGAGCTCTACACTCTGGATGAGAAGAAACTGGAAGGAAGTGACATACATTCTGAGTGAGAAATGACTACAAGAAAGAACCCTACATACTGGATGATAAGAAACTGGAAGGAATAGTTGTACACTCTGAGTGATAAATGACTGCAGGAAAGAACCCTACACACTGGATGAGAAGAAACTGGAAGGAAGTGGTATCACGCTGAGTGAGAAATAACTACAAGAACGAACCCTACACTCTGGATGAGAATAATTGGAAGGAACTGTCCTACACGCTGAGTGAGAAATGACTACAAGAAAGAACCCTACACAATGGATGAAAAGAAACTGGAAGTGCTCTACACTCCGAGTGGAAAAGACTACTAGAAAGAACTTTAAACACTGGATGAAAAGATACTGAAAAGAAGTGTCCTACTCTCCGAGTGAGAAATGACTACAAGAAGGAACACTACACACTGGATGAGAAGACACTGGAAGGAAGTGTCTATACTCTAAGTGAGAAATGACTACAAGAAAGAACCCTACACAGTGAATTGGAAGAAATTGGAAGGAAGTGTCTTACACACCGAGTGAGAAATGACTACAAGAAAGAACCCTAGACACAAAATGAGAAGAACCTGGAAGGATCTGTCCTAAACTCCGAGTGAGAAACGCCTAGAATAAAGAGCCCGACACAATGGAAGAGAATAAACTGGAAGGAAGTAACCTACAAACTGAGTGAGAAATGACTACAAGAAAGAAACCTACATACTGGATGATAAGAAACTGAAATGAACAGTCCAACACTCTCAGTGAGAAATGACTACAAGATAGAACCCTACACACTGGATGAGAAGAAACTGGAAGGAACTGTCCATTACTTCGGGTGAGAAACGCCTAAAATAAAAAGCCCTATACACTGAATGAAAAAAAACTGGAAGAACGTGACCTACACTCTGAGTGAGAAATGCCTAGAATAAAGAGCCCTACACTCTGGATGAGAAGAAACTGGAAGGAAGTGCCCTACTGTTTGAGTGAGAAATAACTACAAAAATGAATCCGATACACTAAATAAGAAGAAACTGGAAGGAACTGTCCTACACTCTGAGTGAGAAATACCTAGAATAAATAGCCCTAAACTCTGGGTGGAAAGAAACTGGAAGGAAGTGCTTTACACTTTGAGTGAAAAATGACAACCAGAATGAGCACTACACACTGGATGAGAAGAAACTGGAAGTGCCATACAGTCTGAGTGAGAAGTAACTACAAGAACGAACCCTACATACTGGATGAGAAGAAACTGGAAGCAACTGTCCAACACACTGAGTGAGAAATAACTACAAGAAAGAACCCTACACATTGGGGGAGAAGAAATTGGAAGGAAGTGTCCTACACTCTGAGTGAGAAATGACTACAAGAAAAAACTCTACACACTGGTTGAGAAGAAACTGGAATGATGTGCCCTACCCTCTGAGTGAGAAATGACTAGAAGAAAGAACACTACACACTGGATGAGAATAAACTGGAAGGAACGTTCCTACACACTAAGTGACAAATAATTACAAGAAAGAACCCTGCACACTGGATGAGAAAAAACTGGAAGGTACTGTAATACTCTTCTGGTGAGAAACGCCTAGGATGAAGAGCCCTACACAATGAAAGAGAAGAAACTGGAAGGAAGTGCCCTACTCTCTGAGTGAAAAATGACTACAAGAATGAGCACTACACACTGGATGAGAAGAACCTGGAAGTGCCCAACACTCCAACTGAGAAATGACAACAAGAAAGAGCCCTACACTCTGGATGAGAAGAAACTGGAATGAACTGTTTTTCACTCCGGCTGAGAAACGCCTAGAAGAAAGAGCCCTACACACTGAAAGAGAAGAAACTGGAAGGAAGTGCCCTACAGTCTGAGTGAGAAATGACTACAAGAAAGAACCCTACACACTGGATGAGAAGAAACTGGAAGGAACTGTCCCACAGTCTGAGTGAGAAATCACTACAAGAAAGAATCCTATATACTGGATGAGATGAAACTGTAAAGAAGTGCTCTAAACTCTAAATAGAAATGCCAAGAATTAAGAGCCCTACCCACTGTATGAGAAGAAACTGGAATGAACTGTCCTTCACTCCGGCTGAGAAACGCCTAGAATAAAGAGCCCTAAACATTGGAAGAGAAGAAACTGGAAGAAAGTGCCCTACAATCTGAGTGAGAAATGAATACACGAGAAAGCACTACACACTGGATGAGGAGACATTGGAAGGAACTGTCCTACAGTCTGAGTGAGAAATCACTACAAGAAAGAACCCTACCTACCGGATGAGATTAAACTGTAAGAGAAGTGCTCTAAACTCTAAATAGAAATGCCAAGAATAAAGAGCCCTGCACACTGGATGAGAAGAAACTGGAAGGAAGTGTCCTACACTCTGAGTGAGAAATTAATGCAAGAAAGATCCCTACACACTGGTTGAGAAGAAACTGGAATTGTCCAACACTCTGAGAGAGAAATGACCACAAGAAAGAACCCTACTCACTGGATCATAAGAAACTGGAAGAGTTCTACACTTTGAGTGAGAAATGCCTCGAATAAAGAGCCCTACACTCTGGATAAGAAGAAACTGGAAGGAATTTCTTTGCACTCTGAGTGAGAAAAGGTTACAAGAAAGAAATTGAAACACTGGATGAGAAGATACTGGAATAAAATGTCCTACACTCCGAGTGAGAAATGACTACACGAAAAAACATTTCACACTGAATGAGAAGAAACAGGAAGGAACTGTCATACACTCTAATTTAGAAATTACAGGAAGAAAGAACCCTACACTCTGCATGAGAAGAAACTGGAAGTGTTTTACAGTCTGAGAGAGAAATGACTACAAGAAAGAACCCTACACAGTGGATGAGAAGAAACGGGAAGGAAGTGCTCTAAACTCGGAGTGAGAAACGACTACAAGAAAGAACCCCACACACTGGATTAGAAGAAACTGTAACGAACTTTACTAATCTCCGAGTGAGGAATGCCTAGAATAGAGAGCCCTACACTCTGGATGAGAAGGAACTGTCCTACACTCCTGGTGAGGAACGCCTAGGATAAAGAGCCCTATACACTGGAAGAGAAGAAAGTGGAAGGAAGTGCCTTACTCTCTGATTGAGAAATGACAGCAAGAAAGAGCACTACATACTGGATGATAAGAAACTGGAACGAAGAGTGCAGCTTTCTGAGTGACAAATGATTGGAAGAAAGAGCCCTACACTCCAGATGAGAAAAAGCTGGAAGGAAGTGCCCTACACTCTGAGAGAGAAATGACTACAAGAAAGAGGCTACACACTGAATGGGAAGGAAGTGCTTTACACTCCGAGTGAGAAAAGACTACAAGAAAGAACCCTACACACTGAATGAGAAGAAACTGGAAAGACGTTTACTACACTCTGAGTTAGAAATCCCTAAAATAAAGAGTCCTACACTCTGGGTGAGAGATACTGGAAGGAAGTGTCCTACACTCCGAGTGAGAAATGAGTACAAGAAAGAACACTACATATCGGATGAGAAGAAACAGGAAGGAAGTGTCCTATACTCTGTGTGAGAAATGTCTACAGGGTAGAACCCTACACACTGGATAAGAAGAAACTGCAAGGAACTATCCTAAACTCTGAGTGACAAATGCCTAGAATAAAGAGCCTTATAACTGGATGAGAAGAAACTGAAGGAACTGTCCTACACTCCGAGTGAGAAATGCCTAGAATAAAGAGCCCTACACACTGGATGAGAAGAAACTGATAGGAAGTGCCCTACACACTGGATGAGAAGAAACTGATAGGAAGTGCCCTACACTCTGAGTGAGAAATGACAACAAGAAAGAACCCTACATACTGGATGATTAAGAAACTGGAAGGAATAGTTGTACACTCTGAGTGATAAATGACTGCAGGAAAGAACCCTACACACTGGATGAGAAGAAATGGGAAATGTCCTACATTCTGAGAGCGAAATGACTACAAGAAAGAACCCTACACACTGGATGAGGAGAAACTGGAAGGAACTGTTCTAAACTCCGAGTGAGAAATGCCTAGAATAAAGAGCCCTACACAATGGATGAGAAGAAACTGGAAGGAAGTACCCTACACTCTGAGTGAGAAATAACTACAAGGAAGAACCCTTCACACTGGATGAGAAGAAACTGGAAGGAAGAGCCCTACACTCTGGATAAAATCTAACTGGAAGGAATAGTCCTATTTTGAAATTCAAAATGGATGCCTTGAACATTAATGTAAAAGCTGGCAATACGGCGCGCTGCGCAAAGACGATCGGAGATTCCAGCTTTATTTACAATGGGTTTAACTTAGGATATTGAAAGTAAAATAAACATAAAAACTTATAAACCACAGTGTACATCCTTCTGACTTGCATACGAGAAACACGTAAATACCTAAACACCTTAGTGATCCACGATAGGTTAGTTACAAAATATATACAATTATCGAGATTGTTTTGTATTGCGCAAACACGTATCAGTCAATTGATGGCGACATCTATAAAGTTATCCTTATCAGATTATACGAGTTTTCAAACATGTTTACAAGTCTGCTATTTTTTCTTCTACCCAAGGAGGAAGTGAAGTACTATCAATGTTAGAATTATTATGCAGAAAGTGTAAAAACATCTTGGTCCACATTTCAGTAGCCAGTGTATGAGATTTACTTAACCCTTGTTTGAAATTACAGCAGGTTAATAATCCAGAACTTAGGTTTCCTCTGTATGAAATTATTTGAAAGCGAAGGAAAGAAATTGGGATGTAAAATTGATCAGTTTAATATCATATACTTACTTAGTATATCACTCAAAGTGATCAGTTTAATATCATATACTTAGTATATCACTCAAAGTGATCAGTTTAATATCATATACTTAGTATATCACTCAAAGTGATCAGTTTAATATCATATACTTAGTATATCACTCAAAGTGATCAGTTTAATGTCATATACTTAGTATATCACTCAAAGTGATCAGTTTAATGTCATATACTTAGTATATCACTCAAAGTGATCAGTTTAATGTCATATACTTACTTAGTATATCACTCAAAGTGATCAGTTTAATATCATATACTTACTTAGTATATCACTCAAAGTGATCAGTTTAATGTCATATACTTAGTATATCACTCAAAGTGATCAGTTTAATATCATATACTTAGTATATCACTCAAAGTGATCAGTTTAATATCATATACTTAGTATATCACTCAAAGTGATCAGTTTAATATCATATACTTACTTAGTATATCACTCAAAGTGATCAGTTTAATGTCATATACTTACTTAGTATATCACTCAAAGTGATCAGTTTAATGTCATATACTTAGTATATCACTCAAAGTGATCAGTTTAATGTCATATACTTAGTATATCACTCAAAGTGATCAGTTTAATGTCATATACTTAGTATATCACTCAAAGTGATCAGTTTAATGTCATATACTTACTTAGTATATCACTCAAAGTGATCAGTTTAATATCATATACTTACTTAGTATATCACTCAAAGTGATCAGTTTAATGTCATATACTTACTTAGTATATCACTCAAAGTGATCAGTTTAATATCATATACTTACTTAGTATATCACTCAAAGTGATCAGTTTAATGTCATATACTTAGTATATCACTCAAAGTGATCAGTTTAATGTCATATACTTACTTAGTATATCACTCAAAGTGATCAGTTTAATATCATATACTTAGTATATCACTCAAAGTGATCAGTTTAATGTCATATACTTAGTATATCACTCAAAGTGATCAGTTTAATGTCATATACTTGCTTAGTATATCACTCAAAGTGATCAGTTTAATGTCATATACTTGCTTAGTATATCACTCAAAGTGATCAGTTTAATGTCATATACTTAGTATATCACTCAAAGTGATCAGTTTAATGTCATATACTTACTTAGTATATCACTCAAAGTGATCAGTTTAATATCATATACTTACTTAGTATATCACTCAAAGTGATCAGTTTAATGTCATATACTTAGTATATCACTCAAAGTGATCAGTTTAATATCATATACTTACTTAGTATATCACTCAAAGTGATCAGTTTAATGTCATATACTTACTTAGTATATCACTCAAAGTGATCAGTTTAATGTCATATACTTACTTAGTATATCACTCAAAGTGATCAGTTTAATATCATATACTTACTTAGTATATCACTCAAAGTGATCAGTTTAATGTCATATACTTACTTAGTATATCACTCAAAGTGATCAGTTTAATATCATATACTTACTTAGTATATCAGTCAAAGTGATCAGTTTAATATCATATACTTACTTAGTATATCACTCAAAGTGATCAGTTTAATGTCATATACTTAGTATATCACTCAAAGTGATCAGTTTAATATCATATACTTAGTATATCACTCAAAGTGATCAGTTTAATATCATATACTTAGTATATCACTCAAAGTGATCAGTTTAATATCATATACTTATTTAGTATATCACTCAAAGTGATCAGTTTAATGTCATATACTTAGTATATCACTCAAAGTGATCAGTTTAATGTCATATACTTACTTAGTATATCACTCAAAGTGATCAGTTTAATGTCATATACTTAGTATATCACTCAAAGTGATCAGTTTAATATCATATACTTAGTATATCACTCAAAGTGATCAGTTTAATGTCATATACTTAGTATATCACTCAAAGTGATCAGTTTAATGTCATATACTTAGTATATCACTCAAAGTGATCAGTTTAATGTCATATACTTACTTAGTATATCACTCAAAGTGATCAGTTTAATGTCATATACTTAGTATATCACTCAAAGTGATCAGTTTAATGTCATATACTTAGTATATCACTCAAAGTGATCAGTTTAATATCATATACTTACTTAGTATATCACTCAAAGTGATCAGTTTAATGTCATATACTTAGTATATCACTCAAAGTGATCAGTTTAATATCATATACTTAGTATATCACTCAAAGTGATCAGTTTAATATCATATACTTAGTATATCACTCAAAGTGATCAGTTTAATATCATATACTTACTTAGTATATCACTCAAAGTGATCAGTTTAATGTCATATACTTACTTAGTATATCACTCAAAGTGATCAGTTTAATGTCATATACTTAGTATATCACTCAAAGTGATCAGTTTAATGTCATATACTTAGTATATCACTCAAAGTGATCAGTTTAATGTCATATACTTACTTAGTATATCACTCAAAGTGATCAGTTTAATATCATATACTTACTTAGTATATCACTCAAAGTGATCAGTTTAATGTCATATACTTAGTATATCACTCAAAGTGATCAGTTTAATATCATATACTTAGTATATCACTCAAAGTGATCAGTTTAATATCATATACTTAGTATATCACTCAAAGTGATCAGTTTAATATCATATACTTACTTAGTATATCACTCAAAGTGATCAGTTTAATGTCATATACTTACTTAGTATATCACTCAAAGTGATCAGTTTAATGTCATATACTTACTTAGTATATCACTCAAAGTGATCAGTTTAATGTCATATACTTACTTAGTATATCACTCAAAGTGATCAGTTTAATGTCATATACTTACTTAGTATATCACTCAAAGTGATCAGTTTAATGTCATATACTTACTTAGTATATCACTCAAAGTGATCAGTTTAATGTCATATACTTACTTAGTATATCACTCAAAGTGATCAGTTTAATGTCATATACTTACTTAGTATATCACTCAAAGTGATCAGTTTAATGTCATATACTTACTTAGTATATCACTCAAAGTGATCAGTTTAATATCATATACTTACTTAGTATATCACTCAAAGTGATCAGTTTAATATCATATACTTAGTATATCACTCAAAGTGATCAGTTTAATGTCATATACTTACTTAGTATATCACTCAAAGTGATCAGTTTAATGTCATATACTTACTTAGTATATCACTCAAAGTGATCAGTTTAATGTCATATACTTACTTAGTATATCACTCAAAGTGATCAGTTTAATGTCATATACTTACTTAGTATATCACTCAAAGTGATCAGTTTAATGTCATATACTTACTTAGTATATCACTCAAAGTGATCAGTTTAATGTCATATACTTACTTAGTATATCACTCAAAGTGATCAGTTTAATGTCATATACTTACTTAGTATATCACTCAAAGTGATCAGTTTAATGTCATATACTTACTTAGTATATCACTCAAAGTGATCAGTTTAATGTCATATACTTACTTAGTATATCACTCAAAGTGATCAGTTTAATATCATATACTTACTTAGTATATCACTCAAAGTGATCAGTTTAATGTCATATACTTACTTAGTATATCACTCAAAGTGATCAGTTTAATGTCATATACTTACTTAGTATATCACTCAAAGTGATCAGTTTAATGATCAGTTTAATATACTTAGTATATCACTCAAAGTGATCAGTTTAATGTCATATACTTAGTATATCACTCAAAGTGATCAGTTTAATGTCATATACTTACTTAGTATATCACTCAAAGTGATCAGTTTAATGTCATATACTTACTTAGTATATCACTCAAAGTGATCAGTTTAATGTCATATACTTAGTATATCACTCAAAGTGATCAGTTTAATGTCATATACTTACTTAGTATATCACTCAAAGTGATCAGTTTAATATCATATACTTACTTAGTATATCACTCAAAGTGATCAGTTTAATGTCATATACTTAGTATATCACTCAAAGTGATCAGTTTAATATCATATACTTACTTAGTATATCACTCAAAGTGATCAGTTTAATGTCATATACTTACTTAGTATATCACTCAAAGTGATCAGTTTAATGTCATATACTTACTTAGTATATCACTCAAAGTGATCAGTTTAATGTCATATACTTACTTAGTATATCACTCAAAGTGATCAGTTTAATGTCATATACTTACTTAGTATATCACTCAAAGTGATCAGTTTAATATCATATACTTACTTAGTATATCACTCAAAGTGATCAGTTTAATATCATATACTTACTTAGTATATCACTCAAAGTGATCAGTTTAATGTCATATACTTAGTATATCACTCAAAGTGATCAGTTTAATATCATATACTTAGTATATCACTCAAAGTGATCAGTTTAATATCATATACTTAGTATATCACTCAAAGTGATCAGTTTAATATCATATACTTACTTAGTATATCACTCAAAGTGATCAGTTTAATGTCATATACTTAGTATATCACTCAAAGTGATCAGTTTAATGTCATATACTTACTTAGTATATCACTCAAAGTGATCAGTTTAATGTCATATACTTAGTATATCACTCAAAGTGATCAGTTTAATGTCATATACTTACTTAGTATATCACTCAAAGTGATCAGTTTAATGTCATATATACTTAGTATATCACTCAAAGTGATCAGTTTAATGTCATATACTTACTTAGTATATCACTCAAAGTGATCAGTTTAATGTCATATACTTAGTATATCACTCAAAGTGATCAGTTTAATATCATATACTTAGTATATCACTCAAAGTGATCAGTTTAATGTCATATACTTAGTATATCACTCAAAGTGATCAGTTTAATTCATAACTTAGTATATCACTCAAAGTGATCAGTTTAATGTCATATACTTAGTATATCACTCAAAGTGATCAGTTTAATGTCATATACTTACTTAGTATATCACTCAAAGTGATCAGTTTAATGTCATATACTTAGTATATCACTCAAAGTGATCAGTTTAATATCATATACTTACTTAGTATATCACTCAAAGTGATCAGTTTAATATCATATACTTACTTAGTATATCACTCAAAGTGATCAGTTTAATGTCATATACTTAGTATATCACTCAAAGTGATCAGTTTAATGTCATATACTTAGTATATCACTCAAAGTGATCAGTTTAATATCATATACTTAGTATATCACTCAAAGTGATCAGTTTAATATCATATACTTACTTAGTATATCACTCAAAGTGATCAGTTTAATGTCATATACTTAGTATATCACTCAAAGTGATCAGTTTAATGTCATATACTCAAAGTGACTTAGTATATCACTCAAAGTGATCAGTTTAATGTCATATACTTAGTATATCACTCAAAGTGATCAGTTTAATGTCATATATACTTAGTATATCACTCAAAGTGATCAGTTTAATGTCATATACTTAGTATATCACTCAAAGTGATCAGTTTAATGTCATATATACTTAGTATATCACTCAAAGTGATCAGTTTAATGTCATATACTTACTTAGTATATCACTCAAAGTGATCAGTTTAATGTCATATACTTAGTATATCACTCAAAGTGATCAGTTTAATATCATATACTTACTTAGTATATCACTCAAAGTGATCAGTTTAATATCATATACTTACTTAGTATATCACTCAAAGTGATCAGTTTAATGTCATATACTTACTTAGTATATCACTCAAAGTGATCAGTTTAATGTCATATACTTAGTATATCACTCAAAGTGATCAGTTTAATATCATATATACTTAGTATATCACTCAAAGTGATCAGTTTAATGTCATATACTTACTTAGTATATCACTCAAAGTGATCAGTTTAATGTCATATACTTACTTAGTATATCACTCAAAGTGATCAGTTTAATGTCATATACTTAGTATATCACTCAAAGTGATCAGTTTAATGTCATATACTTAGTATATCACTCAAAGTGATCAGTTTAATGTCATATACTTACTTAGTATATCACTCAAAGTGATCAGTTTAATATCATATACTTACTTAGTATATCACTCAAAGTGATCAGTTTAATGTCATATACTTAGTATATCACTCAAAGTGATCAGTTTAATATCATATATACTTAGTATATCACTCAAAGTGATCAGTTTAATGTCATATATACTTAGTATATCACTCAAAGTGATCAGTTTAATGTCATATACTTACTTAGTATATCACTCAAAGTGATCAGTTTAATGTCATATACTTACTTAGTATATCACTCAAAGTGATCAGTTTAATGTCATATACTTACTTAGTATATCACTCAAAGTGATCAGTTTAATGTCATATACTTACTTAGTATATCACTCAAAGTGATCAGTTTAATGTCATATACTTACTTAGTATATCACTCAAAGTGATCAGTTTAATGTCATATACTTACTTAGTATATCACTCAAAGTGATCAGTTTAATGTCATATACTTACTTAGTATATCACTCAAAGTGATCAGTTTAATGTCATATACTTACTTAGTATATCACTCAAAGTGATCAGTTTAATGTCATATACTTACTTAGTATATCACTCAAAGTGATCAGTTTAATATCATATACTTACTTAGTATATCACTCAAAGTGATCAGTTTAATGTCATATACTTAGTATATCACTCAAAGTGATCAGTTTAATATCATATACTTACTTAGTATATCACTCAAAGTGATCAGTTTAATGATCATATACTTACTTAGTATATCACTCAAAGTGATCAGTTTAATGTCATATACTTACTTAGTATATCACTCAAAGTGATCAGTTTAATGTCATATACTTACTTAGTATATCACTCAAAGTGATCAGTTTAATGTCATATACTTACTTAGTATATCACTCAAAGTGATCAGTTTAATGTCATATACTTACTTAGTATATCACTCAAAGTGATCAGTTTAATGTCATATACTTACTTAGTATATCACTCAAAGTGATCAGTTTAATGTCATATACTTACTTAGTATATCACTCAAAGTGATCAGTTTAATGTCATATACTTACTTAGTATATCACTCAAAGTGATCAGTTTAATGTCATATACTTACTTAGTATATCACTCAAAGTGATCAGTTTAATATCATATACTTACTTAGTATATCACTCAAAGTGATCAGTTTAATGTCATATACTTACTTAGTATATCACTCAAAGTGATCAGTTTAATGTCATATACTTACTTAGTATATCACTCAAAGTGATCAGTTTAATGTCATATACTTAGTATATCACTCAAAGTGATCAGTTTAATGTCATATACTTAGTATATCACTCAAAGTGATCAGTTTAATGTCATATACTTACTTAGTATATCACTCAAAGTGATCAGTTTAATGTCATATACTTACTTAGTATATCACTCAAAGTGATCAGTTTAATGTCATATACTTAGTATATCACTCAAAGTGATCAGTTTAATGTCATATACTTACTTAGTATATCACTCAAAGTGATCAGTTTAATATCATATACTTACTTAGTATATCACTCAAAGTGATCAGTTTAATGTCATATACTTAGTATATCACTCAAAGTGATCAGTTTAATATCATATACTTACTTAGTATATCACTCAAAGTGATCAGTTTAATGTCATATACTTACTTAGTATATCACTCAAAGTGATCAGTTTAATGTCATATACTTACTTAGTATATCACTCAAAGTGATCAGTTTAATATCATATACTTACTTAGTATATCACTCAAAGTGATCAGTTTAATGTCATATACTTACTTAGTATATCACTCAAAGTGATCAGTTTAATATCATATACTTACTTAGTATATCACTCAAAGTGATCAGTTTAATGTCATATACTTACTTAGTATATCACTCAAAGTGATCAGTTTAATGTCATATACTTAGTATATCACTCAAAGTGATCAGTTTAATATCATATACTTAGTATATCACTCAAAGTGATCAGTTTAATATCATATACTTAGTATATCACTCAAAGTGATCAGTTTAATATCATATACTTACTTAGTATATCACTCAAAGTGATCAGTTTAATGTCATATACTTAGTATATCACTCAAAGTGATCAGTTTAATGTCATATACTTACTTAGTATATCACTCAAAGTGATCAGTTTAATGTCATATACTTAGTATATCACTCAAAGTGATCAGTTTAATGTCATATACTTAGTATATCACTCAAAGTGATCAGTTTAATGTCATATACTTACTTAGTATATCACTCAAAGTGATCAGTTTAATGTCATATACTTAGTATATCACTCAAAGTGATCAGTTTAATGTCATATACTTAGTATATCACTCAAAGTGATCAGTTTAATATCATATACTTACTTAGTATATCACTCAAAGTGATCAGTTTAATGTCATATACTTACTTAGTATATCACTCAAAGTGATCAGTTTAATGTCATATACTTAGTATATCACTCAAAGTGATCAGTTTAATATCATATACTTAGTATATCACTCAAAGTGATCAGTTTAATATCATATACTTAGTATATCACTCAAAGTGATCAGTTTAATATCATATACTTACTTAGTATATCACTCAAAGTGATCAGTTTAATGTCATATACTTACTTAGTATATCACTCAAAGTGATCAGTTTAATGTCATATATACTTAGTATATCACTCAAAGTGATCAGTTTAATGTCATATACTTACTTAGTATATCACTCAAAGTGATCAGTTTAATGTCATATACTTACTTAGTATATCACTCAAAGTGATCAGTTTAATGTCATATACTTACTTAGTATATCACTCAAAGTGATCAGTTTAATGTCATATACTTACTTAGTATATCACTCAAAGTGATCAGTTTAATGTCATATACTTACTTAGTATATCACTCAAAGTGATCAGTTTAATATCATATACTTACTTAGTATATCACTCAAAGTGATCAGTTTAATGTCATATACTTAGTATATCACTCAAAGTGATCAGTTTAATATCATATACTTACTTAGTATATCACTCAAAGTGATCAGTTTAATGTCATATACTTACTTAGTATATCACTCAAAGTGATCAGTTTAATGTCATATACTTACTTAGTATATCACTCAAAGTGATCAGTTTAATATCATACTTACTTAGTATATCACTCAAAGTGATCAGTTTAATGTCATATACTTACTTAGTATATCACTCAAAGTGATCAGTTTAATGTCATATACTTACTTAGTATATCACTCAAAGTGATCAGTTTAATATCATATACTTACTTAGTATATCACTCAAAGTGATCAGTTTAATGTCATATACTTAGTATATCACTCAAAGTGATCAGTTTAATATCATATACTTAGTATATCACTCAAAGTGATCAGTTTAATATCATATACTTAGTATATCACTCAAAGTGATCAGTTTAATATCATATACTTACTTAGTATATCACTCAAAGTGATCAGTTTAATGTCATATACTTAGTATATCACTCAAAGTGATCAGTTTAATGTCATATACTTACTTAGTATATCACTCAAAGTGATCAGTTTAATGTCATATACTTAGTATATCACTCAAAGTGATCAGTTTAATGTCATATACTTACTTAGTATATCACTCAAAGTGATCAGTTTAATGTCATATACTTAGTATATCACTCAAAGTGATCAGTTTAATGTCATATACTTACTTAGTATATCACTCAAAGTGATCAGTTTAATGTTAGTATATCACTCAAAGTGATCAGTTTAATGTCATATACTTACTTAGTATATCACTCAAAGTGATCAGTTTAATGTCATATATACTTAGTATATCACTCAAAGTGATCAGTTTAATATCATATACTTACTTAGTATATCACTCAAAGTGATCAGTTTAATGTCATATACTTACTTAGTATATCACTCAAAGTGATCAGTTTAATGTCATATACTTACTTAGTATATCACTCAAAGTGATCAGTTTAATATCATATACTTAGTATATCACTCAAAGTGATCAGTTTAATGTCATATACTTAGTATATCACTCAAAGTGATCAGTTTAATGTCATATACTTACTTAGTATATCACTCAAAGTGATCAGTTTAATGTCATATACTTACTTAGTATATCACTCAAAGTGATCAGTTTAATGTCATATACTTAGTATATCACTCAAAGTGATCAGTTTAATGTCATATACTTACTTAGTATATCACTCAAAGTGATCAGTTTAATGTCATATACTTACTTAGTATATCACTCAAAGTGATCAGTTTAATGTCATATACTTACTTAGTATATCACTCAAAGTGATCAGTTTAATGTCATATACTTACTTAGTATATCACTCAAAGTGATCAGTTTAATATCATATACTTACTTAGTATATCACTCAAAGTGATCAGTTTAATGTCATATACTTGTATATCACTCAAAGTGATCAGTTTAATGTCATATACTTAGTATATCACTCAAAGTGATCAGTTTAATGTCATATACTTACTTAGTATATCACTCAAAGTGATCAGTTTAATGTCATATACTTACTTAGTATATCACTCAAAGTGATCAGTTTAATGTCATATACTTACTTAGTATATCACTCAAAGTGATCAGTTTAATGTCATATACTTACTTAGTATATCACTCAAAGTGATCAGTTTAATGTCATATACTTACTTAGTATATCACTCAAAGTGATCAGTTTAATGTCATATACTTAGTATATCACTCAAAGTGATCAGTTTAATGTCATATACTTACTTAGTATATCACTCAAAGTGATCAGTTTAATATCATATACTTACTTAGTATATCACTCAAAGTGATCAGTTTAATGTCATATACTTAGTATATCACTCAAAGTGATCAGTTTAATATCATATACTTAGTATATCACTCAAAGTGATCAGTTTAATGTCATATACTTAGTATATCACTCAAAGTGATCAGTTTAATGTCATATACTTACTTAGTATATCACTCAAAGTGATCAGTTTAATGTCATATACTTACTTAGTATATCACTCAAAGTGATCAGTTTAATGTCATATACTTACTTAGTATATCACTCAAAGTGATCAGTTTAATGTCATATACTTACTTAGTATATCACTCAAAGTGATCAGTTTAATGTCATATACTTACTTAGTATATCACTCAAAGTGATCAGTTTAATGTCATATACTTAGTATATCACTCAAAGTGATCAGTTTAATATCATATACTTACTTAGTATATCACTCAAAGTGATCAGTTTAATATCATATACTTACTTAGTATATCACTCAAAGTGATCAGTTTAATGTCATATACTTACTTAGTATATCACTCAAAGTGATCAGTTTAATGTCATACTTACTTAGTATATCACTCAAAGTGATCAGTTTAATGTCATATACTTAGTATATCACTCAAAGTGATCAGTTTAATGTCATATACTTACTTAGTATATCACTCAAAGTGATCAGTTTAATGTCATATACTTAGTATATCACTCAAAGTGATCAGTTTAATGTCATATACTTACTTAGTATATCACTCAAAGTGATCAGTTTAATGTCATATACTTACTTAGTATATCACTCAAAGTGATCAGTTTAATGTCATATACTTACTTAGTATATCACTCAAAGTGATCAGTTTAATGTCATATACTTACTTAGTATATCACTCAAAGTGATCAGTTTAATGTCATATACTTACTTAGTATATCACTCAAAGTGATCAGTTTAATGTCATATACTTACTTAGTATATCACTCAAAGTGATCAGTTTAATGTCATATACTTACTTAGTATATCACTCAAAGTGATCAGTTTAATGTCATACTTACTTAGTATATCACTCAAAGTGATCAGTTTAATATCATATACTTACTTAGTATATCACTCAAAGTGATCAGTTTAATGTCATATACTTACTTAGTATATCACTCAAAGTGATCAGTTTAATGTCATATACTTACTTAGTATATCACTCAAAGTGATCAGTTTAATGTCATATACTTACTTAGTATATCACTCAAAGTGATCAGTTTAATGTCATATACTTACTTAGTATATCACTCAAAGTGATCAGTTTAATGTCATATACTTAGTATATCACTCAAAGTGATCAGTTTAATGTCATATACTTACTTAGTATATCACTCAAAGTGATCAGTTTAATGTCATATACTTACTTAGTATATCACTCAAAGTGATCAGTTTAATGTCATATACTTACTTAGTATATCACTCAAAGTGATCAGTTTAATGTCATATACTTACTTAGTATATCACTCAAAGTGATCAGTTTAATGTCATATACTTACTTAGTATATCACTCAAAGTGATCAGTTTAATGTCATATACTTACTTAGTATATCACTCAAAGTGATCAGTTTAATGTCATATACTTACTTAGTATATCACTCAAAGTGATCAGTTTAATGTCATATACTTACTTAGTATATCACTCAAAGTGATCAGTTTAATGTCATATACTTACTTAGTATATCACTCAAAGTGATCAGTTTAATGTCATATACTTAGTATATCACTCAAAGTGATCAGTTTAATGTCATATACTTACTTAGTATATCACTCAAAGTGATCAGTTTAATGTCATATACTTAGTATATCACTCAAAGTGATCAGTTTAATGTCATATACTTACTTAGTATATCACTCAAAGTGATCAGTTTAATGTCATATACTTAGTATATCACTCAAAGTGATCAGTTTAATGTCATATCTTACTTAGTATATACTCAAAGTACTTAGTATATCACTCAAAGTGATCAGTTTAATGTCATATACTTACTTAGTATATCACTCAAAGTGATCAGTTTAATGTCATATACTTACTTAGTATATCACTCAAAGTGATCAGTTTAATGTCATATACTTAGTATATCACTCAAAGTGATCAGTTTAATCAAAGTCATCATATACTTAGTATATCACTCAAAGTGATCAGTTTAATATCATATACTTACTTAGTATATCACTCAAAGTGATCAGTTTAATGTCATATTACTTAGTATATCACTCAAAGTGATCAGTTTAATGTCATATACTTACTTAGTATATCACTCAAAGTGATCAGTTTAATGTCATATACTTAGTATATCACTCAAAGTGATCAGTTTAATGTCATATACTTAGTATATCACTCAAAGTGATCAGTTTAATGTCATATATACTTACTCAAAGTGATCAGTTTATCATATACTTAGTATATCACTCAAAGTGATCAGTTTAATATCATATACTTACTTAGTATATCACTCAAAGTGATCAGTTTAATGTCATATACTTAGTATATCACTCAAAGTGATCAGTTTAATGTCATATACTTACTTAGTATATCACTCAAAGTGATCAGTTTAATATCATATACTTACTTAGTATATCACTCAAAGTGATCAGTTTAATGTCATATACTTAGTATATCACTCAAAGTGATCAGTTTAATATCATATACTTACTTAGTATATCACTCAAAGTGATCAGTTTAATGTCATATACTTACTTAGTATATCACTCAAAGTGATCAGTTTAATGTCATATACTTACTTAGTATATCACTCAAAGTGATCAGTTTAATGTCATACTTACTTAGTATATCACTCAAAGTGATCAGTTTAATGTCATATACTTACTTAGTATATCACTCAAAGTGATCAGTTTAATGTCATATACTTACTTAGTATATCACTCAAAGTGATCAGTTTAATGTCATATACTTACTTAGTATATCACTCAAAGTGATCAGTTTAATATCATATACTTACTTAGTATATCACTCAAAGTGATCAGTTTAATGTCATATACTTAGTATATCACTCAAAGTGATCAGTTTAATATCATATATACTTAGTATATCACTCAAAGTGATCAGTTTAATATCATATACTTACTTAGTATATCACTCAAAGTGATCAGTTTAATGTCATATACTTACTTAGTATATCATGTCAAAGTGATCAGTTTAATGATCATATACTTACTTAGTATATCACTCAAAGTGATCAGTTTAATATCATATACTTAGTATATCACTCAAAGTGATCAGTTTAATATCATATACTTAGTATATCACTCAAAGTGATCAGTTTAATGTCATATACTTACTTAGTATATCACTCAAAGTGATCAGTTTAATGTCATATACTTACTTAGTATATCACTCAAAGTGATCAGTTTAATGTCATATACTTAGTATATCACTCAAAGTGATCAGTTTAATGTCATATACTTACTTAGTATATCACTCAAAGTGATCAGTTTAATGTCATATACTTACTTAGTATATCACTCAAAGTGATCAGTTTAATGTCATATACTTAGTATATCACTCAAAGTGATCAGTTTAATGTCATATACTTACTTAGTATATCACTCAAAGTGATCAGTTTAATATCATATACTTAGTATATCACTCAAAGTGATCAGTTTAATATCATATACTTACTTAGTATATCACTCAAAGTGATCAGTTTAATGTCATATACTTACTTAGTATATCACTCAAAGTGATCAGTTTAATGTCATATATACTTAGTATATCACTCAAAGTGATCAGTTTAATGTCATATACTTACTTAGTATATCACTCAAAGTGATCAGTTTAATGTCATATACTTAGTATATCACTCAAAGTGATCAGTTTAATGTCATATACTTACTTAGTATATCACTCAAAGTGATCAGTTTAATGTCATATACTTACTTAGTATATCACTCAAAGTGATCAGTTTAATGTCATATACTTAGTATATCACTCAAAGTGATCAGTTTAATGTCATATACTTACTTAGTATATCACTCAAAGTGATCAGTTTAATGTCATATACTTACTTAGTATATCACTCAAAGTGATCAGTTTAATGTCATACTTACTTAGTATATCACTCAAAGTGATCAGTTTAATATCATATACTTACTTAGTATATCACTCAAAGTGATCAGTTTAATGTCATATACTTACTTAGTATATCACTCAAAGTGATCAGTTTAATGTCATATACTTACTTAGTATATCACTCAAAGTGATCAGTTTAATGTCATATACTTACTTAGTATATCACTCAAAGTGATCAGTTTAATGTCATATACTTACTTAGTATATCACTCAAAGTGATCAGTTTAATATCATATACTTACTTAGTATATCACTCAAAGTGATCAGTTTAATGTCATATACTTACTTAGTATATCACTCAAAGTGATCAGTTTAATGTCATATACTTACTTAGTATATCACTCAAAGTGATCAGTTTAATGTCATATACTTAGTATATCACTCAAAGTGATCAGTTTAATATCATATACTTACTTAGTATATCACTCAAAGTGATCAGTTTAATGTCATATACTTACTTAGTATATCACTCAAAGTGATCAGTTTAATGTCATATACTTACTTAGTATATCACTCAAAGTGATCAGTTTAATGTCATATACTTACTTAGTATATCACTCAAAGTGATCAGTTTAATGTCATACTTACTTAGTATATCACTCAAAGTGATCAGTTTAATGTCATATACTTAGTATATCACTCAAAGTGATCAGTTTAATGTCATATACTTACTTAGTATATCACTCAAAGTGATCAGTTTAATGTCATATACTTACTTAGTATATCACTCAAAGTGATCAGTTTAATGTCATATACTTACTTAGTATATCACTCAAAGTGATCAGTTTAATGTCATATACTTAGTATATCACTCAAAGTGATCAGTTTAATATCATATACTTAGTATATCACTCAAAGTGATCAGTTTAATATCATATACTTACTTAGTATATCACTCAAAGTGATCAGTTTAATATCATATACTTACTTAGTATATCACTCAAAGTGATCAGTTTAATGTCATATACTTACTTAGTATATCACTCAAAGTGATCAGTTTAATATCATATACTTTAGTATATCACTCAAAGTGATCAGTTTAATGTCATATACTTACTTAGTATATCACTCAAAGTGATCAGTTTAATGTCATATATACTTAGTATATCACTCAAAGTGATCAGTTTAATGTCATATACTTAGTATATCACTCAAAGTGATCAGTTTAATGTCATATACTTAGTATATCACTCAAAGTGATCAGTTTAATGTCATATACTTACTTAGTATATCACTCAAAGTGATCAGTTTAATGTCATATACTTACTTAGTATATCACTCAAAGTGATCAGTTTAATGTCATATACTTAGTATATCACTCAAAGTGATCAGTTTAATGTCATATACTTAGTATATCACTCAAAGTGATCAGTTTAATGTCATATACTTACTTAGTATATCACTCAAAGTGATCAGTTTAATGTCATATACTTAGTATATCACTCAAAGTGATCAGTTTAATGTCATATACTTACTTAGTATATCACTCAAAGTGATCAGTTTAATGTCATATACTTACTTAGTATATCACTCAAAGTGATCAGTTTAATGTCATATACTTACTTAGTATATCACTCAAAGTGATCAGTTTAATGTCATATACTTACTTAGTATATCACTCAAAGTGATCAGTTTAATGTCATATACTTACTTAGTATATCACTCAAAGTGATCAGTTTAATGTCATATACTTAGTATATCACTCAAAGTGATCAGTTTAATATCATATACTTACTTAGTATATCACTCAAAGTGATCAGTTTAATGTCATATACTTAGTATATCACTCAAAGTGATCAGTTTAATGTCATATACTTACTTAGTATATCACTCAAAGTGATCAGTTTAATGTCATATACTTACTTAGTATATCACTCAAAGTGATCAGTTTAATGTCATATACTTACTTAGTATATCACTCAAAGTGATCAGTTTAATGTCATATACTTAGTATATCACTCAAAGTGATCAGTTTAATGTCATATACTTACTTAGTATATCACTCAAAGTGATCAGTTTAATGTCATATACTTACTTAGTATATCACTCAAAGTGATCAGTTTAATGTCATATACTTACTTAGTATATCACTCAAAGTGATCAGTTTAATGTCATATACTTAGTATATCACTCAAAGTGATCAGTTTAATATCATATACTTACTTAGTATATCACTCAAAGTGATCAGTTTAATGTCATATACTTACTTAGTATATCACTCAAAGTGATCAGTTTAATGTCATATACTTACTTAGTATATCACTCAAAGTGATCAGTTTAATGTCATATATACTTAGTATATCACTCAAAGTGATCAGTTTAATGTCATATACTTAGTATATCACTCAAAGTGATCAGTTTAATATCATATACTTACTTAGTATATCACTCAAAGTGATCAGTTTAATGTCATATACTTACTTAGTATATCACTCAAAGTGATCAGTTTAATGTCATATACTTTAGTATATCACTCAAAGTGATCAGTTTAATGTCATATACTTACTTAGTATATCACTCAAAGTGATCAGTTTAATGTCATATACTTACTTAGTATATCACTCAAAGTGATCAGTTTAATGTCATATACTTAGTATATCACTCAAAGTGATCAGTTTAATGTCATATACTTAGTATATCACTCAAAGTGATCAGTTTAATGTCATATACTTACTTAGTATATCACTCAAAGTGATCAGTTTAATGTCATATACTTAGTATATCACTCAAAGTGATCAGTTTAATGTCATATACTTACTTAGTATATCACTCAAAGTGATCAGTTTAATGTCATATACTTACTTAGTATATCACTCAAAGTGATCAGTTTAATGTCATATACTTACTTAGTATATCACTCAAAGTGATCAGTTTAATGTCATATACTTACTTAGTATATCACTCAAAGTGATCAGTTTAATATCATATACTTACTTAGTATATCACTCAAAGTGATCAGTTTAATGTCATATACTTACTTAGTATATCACTCAAAGTGATCAGTTTAATGTCATATATACTTAGTATATCACTCAAAGTGATCAGTTTAATGTCATATACTTACTTAGTATATCACTCAAAGTGATCAGTTTAATATCATATACTTACTTAGTATATCACTCAAAGTGATCAGTTTAATGTCATATACTTAGTATATCACTCAAAGTGATCAGTTTAATATCATATACTTACTTAGTATATCACTCAAAGTGATCAGTTTAATGTCATATACTTACTTAGTATATCACTCAAAGTGATCAGTTTAATGTCATATACTTACTTAGTATATCACTCAAAGTGATCAGTTTAATGTCATATACTTACTTAGTATATCACTCAAAGTGATCAGTTTAATGTCATATACTTACTTAGTATATCACTCAAAGTGATCAGTTTAATGTCATATACTTACTTAGTATATCACTCAAAGTGATCAGTTTAATGTCATATACTTAGTATATCACTCAAAGTGATCAGTTTAATGTCATATACTTACTTAGTATATCACTCAAAGTGATCAGTTTAATGTCATATACTTAGTATATCACTCAAAGTGATCAGTTTAATATCATATACTTACTTAGTATATCACTCAAAGTGATCAGTTTAATGTCATATACTTACTTAGTATATCACTCAAAGTGATCAGTTTAATGTCATATACTTACTTAGTATATCACTCAAAGTGATCAGTTTAATGTCATATACTTACTTAGTATATCACTCAAAGTGATCAGTTTAATGTCATATATACTTAGTATATCACTCAAAGTGATCAGTTTAATGTCATATACTTACTTAGTATATCACTCAAAGTGATCAGTTTAATGTCATATACTTACTTAGTATATCACTCAAAGTGATCAGTTTAATGTCATATACTTAGTATATCACTCAAAGTGATCAGTTTAATGTCATATATACTTAGTATATCACTCAAAGTGATCAGTTTAATGTCATATATACTTAGTATATCACTCAAAGTGATCAGTTTAATGTCATATACTTAGTATATCACTCAAAGTGATCAGTTTAATGTCATATACTTACTTAGTATATCACTCAAAGTGATCAGTTTAATATCATATACTTACTTAGTATATCACTCAAAGTGATCAGTTTAATGTCATATACTTAGTATATCACTCAAAGTGATCAGTTTAATATCATATACTTACTTAGTATATCACTCAAAGTGATCAGTTTAATGTCATATACTTACTTAGTATATCACTCAAAGTGATCAGTTTAATGTCATATACTTACTTAGTATATCACTCAAAGTGATCAGTTTAATGTCATATACTTACTTAGTATATCACTCAAAGTGATCAGTTTAATGTCATATACTTACTTAGTATATCACTCAAAGTGATCAGTTTAATGTCATATATACTTAGTATATCACTCAAAGTGATCAGTTTAATGTCATACTTACTTAGTATATCACTCAAAGTGATCAGTTTAATGTCATATACTTACTTAGTATATCACTCAAAGTGATCAGTTTAATGTCATATACTTAGTATATCACTCAAAGTGATCAGTTTAATGTCATATACTTACTTAGTATATCACTCAAAGTGATCAGTTTAATATCATATATACTTAGTATATCACTCAAAGTGATCAGTTTAATGTCATATATACTTAGTATATCACTCAAAGTGATCAGTTTAATGTCATATACTTACTTAGTATATCACTCAAAGTGATCAGTTTAATGTCATATACTTACTTAGTATATCACTCAAAGTGATCAGTTTAATGTCATATACTTACTTAGTATATCACTCAAAGTGATCAGTTTAATGTCATATACTTACTTAGTATATCACTCAAAGTGATCAGTTTAATGTCATATATACTTAGTATATCACTCAAAGTGATCAGTTTAATGTCATATACTTACTTAGTATATCACTCAAAGTGATCAGTTTAATGTCATATACTTACTTAGTATATCACTCAAAGTGATCAGTTTAATGTCATATACTTACTTAGTATATCACTCAAAGTGATCAGTTTAATATCATATACTTACTTAGTATATCACTCAAAGTGATCAGTTTAATGTCATATACTTAGTATATCACTCAAAGTGATCAGTTTAATGTCATATATACTTAGTATATCACTCAAAGTGATCAGTTTAATGTCATATACTTACTTAGTATATCACTCAAAGTGATCAGTTTAATGTCATATACTTAGTATATCACTCAAAGTGATCAGTTTAATGTCATATACTTACTTAGTATATCACTCAAAGTGATCAGTTTAATGTCATATACTTAGTATATCACTCAAAGTGATCAGTTTAATGTCATATACTTACTTAGTATATCACTCAAAGTGATCAGTTTAATGTCATATACTTACTTAGTATATCACTCAAAGTGATCAGTTTAATGTCATACTTACTTAGTATATCACTCAAAGTGATCAGTTTAATGTCATATACTTACTTAGTATATCACTCAAAGTGATCAGTTTAATGTCATATACTTACTTAGTATATCACTCAAAGTGATCAGTTTAATGTCATATACTTACTTAGTATATCACTCAAAGTGATCAGTTTAATGTCATATACTTACTTAGTATATCACTCAAAGTGATCAGTTTAATATCATATATACTTAGTATATCACTCAAAGTGATCAGTTTAATGTCATATATACTTAGTATATCACTCAAAGTGATCAGTTTAATGTCATATACTTACTTAGTATATCACTCAAAGTGATCAGTTTAATGTCATATACTTACTTAGTATATCACTCAAAGTGATCAGTTTAATGTCATATACTTACTTAGTATATCACTCAAAGTGATCAGTTTAATGTCATATATACTTAGTATATCACTCAAAGTGATCAGTTTAATGTCATATATACTTAGTATATCACTCAAAGTGATCAGTTTAATGTCATATACTTAGTATATCACTCAAAGTGATCAGTTTAATGTCATATATACTTAGTATATCACTCAAAGTGATCAGTTTAATGTCATATATCACTCAAAGTGACTTAAGTCATATATACTTAGTATATCAAAGTGATCAGTTTAATATCATATACTTACTTAGTATATCACTCAAAGTGATCAGTTTAATATCATATACTTAGTATATCACTCAAAGTGATCAGTTTAATATCATATACTTACTTAGTATATCACTCAAAGTGATCAGTTTAATGTCATATACTTACTTAGTATATCACTCAAAGTGATCAGTTTAATGTCATATACTTACTTAGTATATCACTCAAAGTGATCAGTTTAATGTCATATACTTACTTAGTATATCACTCAAAGTGATCAGTTTAATGTCATATACTTACTTAGTATATCACTCAAAGTGATCAGTTTAATGTCATATACTTACTTAGTATATCACTCAAAGTGATCAGTTTAATGTCATATACTTACTTAGTATATCACTCAAAGTGATCAGTTTAATGTCATATACTTACTTAGTATATCACTCAAAGTGATCAGTTTAATATCATATACTTAGTATATCACTCAAAGTGATCAGTTTAATGTCATATACTTAGTATATCACTCAAAGTGATCAGTTTAATATCATATACTTACTTAGTATATCACTCAAAGTGATCAGTTTAATGTCATATACTTAGTATATCACTCAAAGTGATCAGTTTAATGTCATA
The DNA here is from genome assembly GCF_004210375.1 of Tachypleus tridentatus. NCBI lineage: Eukaryota > Metazoa > Arthropoda > Merostomata > Xiphosura > Limulidae > Tachypleus > Tachypleus tridentatus. Next base: position 74,195,575 of record NC_134835.1, read on the forward strand.
TACTTAGTATATCACTCAAAGTGATCAGTTTAATGTCATATACTTACTTAGTATATCACTCAAAGTGATCAGTTTAATGTCATATACTTAGTATATCACTCAAAGTGATCAGTTTAATGTCATATACTTACTTAGTATATCACTCAAAGTGATCAGTTTAATGTCATACTTACTTAGTATATCACTCAAAGTGATCAGTTTAATATCATATACTTAGTATATCACTCAAAGTGATCAGTTTAATGTCATATACTTAGTATATCACTCAAAGTGATCAGTTTAATGTCATATATACTTAGTATATCACTCAAAGTGATCAGTTTAATGTCATATACTTAGTATATCACTCAAAGTGATCAGTTTAATGTCATATACTTAGTATATCACTCAAAGTGATCAGTTTAATGTCATATACTTACTTAGTATATCACTCAAAGTGATCAGTTTAATGTCATATACTTACTTAGTATATCACTCAAAGTGATCAGTTTAATGTCATATACTTACTTAGTATATCACTCAAAGTGATCAGTTTAATGTCATACTTACTTAGTATATCACTCAAAGTGATCAGTTTAATATCATATACTTACTTAGTATATCACTCAAAGTGATCAGTTTAATGTCATATACTTACTTAGTATATCACTCAAAGTGATCAGTTTAATGTCATATACTTAGTATATCACTCAAAGTGATCAGTTTAATGTCATATATACTTAGTATATCACTCAAAGTGATCAGTTTAATGTCATATACTTACTTAGTATATCACTCAAAGTGATCAGTTTAATGTCATATACTTACTTAGTATATCACTCAAAGTGATCAGTTTAATGTCATATACTTACTTAGTATATCACTCAAAGTGATCAGTTTAATGTCATATACTTAGTATATCACTCAAAGTGATCAGTTTAATGTCATATACTTACTTAGTATATCACTCAAAGTGATCAGTTTAATGTCATATATACTTAGTATATCACTCAAAGTGATCAGTTTAATGTCATATACTTACTTAGTATATCACTCAAAGTGATCAGTTTAATGTCATATACTTACTTAGTATATCACTCAAAGTGATCAGTTTAATGTCATATACTTACTTAGTATATCACTCAAAGTGATCAGTTTAATATCATATACTTAGTATATCACTCAAAGTGATCAGTTTAATGTCATATACTTAGTATATCACTCAAAGTGATCAGTTTAATGTCATATACTTAGTATATCACTCAAAGTGATCAGTTTAATGTCATATACTTACTTAGTATATCACTCAAAGTGATCAGTTTAATGTCATATACTTAGTATATCACTCAAAGTGATCAGTTTAATGTCATATACTTACTTAGTATATCACTCAAAGTGATCAGTTTAATGTCATATACTTACTTAGTATATCACTCAAAGTGATCAGTTTAATGTCATATATACTTAGTATATCACTCAAAGTGATCAGTTTAATGTCATATACTTACTTAGTATATCACTCAAAGTGATCAGTTTAATGTCATATACTTAGTATATCACTCAAAGTGATCAGTTTAATGTCATATACTTAGTATATCACTCAAAGTGATCAGTTTAATGTCATATACTTACTTAGTATATCACTCAAAGTGATCAGTTTAATGTCATATACTTACTTAGTATATCACTCAAAGTGATCAGTTTAATGTCATATACTTACTTAGTATATCACTCAAAGTGATCAGTTTAATATCATATACTTAGTATATCACTCAAAGTGATCAGTTTAATGTCATATACTTAGTATATCACTCAAAGTGATCAGTTTAATGTCATATACTTACTTAGTATATCACTCAAAGTGATCAGTTTAATGTCATATATACTTAGTATATCACTCAAAGTGATCAGTTTAATGTCATATACTTACTTAGTATATCACTCAAAGTGATCAGTTTAATGTCATATACTTACTTAGTATATCACTCAAAGTGATCAGTTTAATGTCATATACTTACTTAGTATATCACTCAAAGTGATCAGTTTAATGTCATATACTTACTTAGTATATCACTCAAAGTGATCAGTTTAATATCATATACTTACTTAGTATATCACTCAAAGTGATCAGTTTAATGTCATATATACTTAGTATATCACTCAAAGTGATCAGTTTAATGTCATATACTTACTTAGTATATCACTCAAAGTGATCAGTTTAATGTCATATACTTACTTAGTATATCACTCAAAGTGATCAGTTTAATGTCATATACTTACTTAGTATATCACTCAAAGTGATCAGTTTAATGTCATATACTTACTTAGTATATCACTCAAAGTGATCAGTTTAATGTCATATACTTAGTATATCACTCAAAGTGATCAGTTTAATGTCATATACTTACTTAGTATATCACTCAAAGTGATCAGTTTAATGTCATATACTTACTTAGTATATCACTCAAAGTGATCAGTTTAATGTCATATACTTAGTATATCACTCAAAGTGATCAGTTTAATGTCATATACTTAGTATATCACTCAAAGTGATCAGTTTAATGTCATATACTTAGTATATCACTCAAAGTGATCAGTTTAATGTCATATATACTTAGTATATCACTCAAAGTGATCAGTTTAATGTCATATACTTACTTAGTATATCACTCAAAGTGATCAGTTTAATGTCATATACTTACTTAGTATATCACTCAAAGTGATCAGTTTAATGTCATATACATATACTTAGTATATCACTCAAAGTGATCAGTTTAATATCATATACTTAGTATATCACTCAAAGTGATCAGTTTAATAATATACTTAGTATATCACTCAAAGTGATCAGTTTAATGTCATATACTTACTTAGTATATCACTCAAAGTGATCAGTTTAATGTCATATACTTAGTATATCACTCAAAGTGATCAGTTTAATGTCATATACTTAGTATATCACTCAAAGTGATCAGTTTAATGTCATATATACTTAGTATATCACTCAAAGTGATCAGTTTAATGTCATATACTTACTTAGTATATCACTCAAAGTGATCAGTTTAATGTCATACTTACTTAGTATATCACTCAAAGTGATCAGTTTAATGTCATATACTTACTTAGTATATCACTCAAAGTGATCAGTTTAATGTCATATACTTACTTAGTATATCACTCAAAGTGATCAGTTTAATGTCATATACTTAGTATATCACTCAAAGTGATCAGTTTAATATCATATACTTACTTAGTATATCACTCAAAGTGATCAGTTTAATGTCATATACTTACTTAGTATATCACTCAAAGTGATCAGTTTAATGTCATATACTTAGTATATCACTCAAAGTGATCAGTTTAATATCATATACTTACTTAGTATATCACTCAAAGTGATCAGTTTAATGTCATATACTTACTTAGTATATCACTCAAAGTGATCAGTTTAATGTCATATACTTACTTAGTATATCACTCAAAGTGATCAGTTTAATGTCATTTACTTAGTATATCACTCAAAGTGATCAGTTTAATGTCATATACTTAGTATATCACTCAAAGTGATCAGTTTAATGTCATATACTTACTTAGTATATCACTCAAAGTGATCAGTTTAATGTCATATACTTACTTAGTATATCACTCAAAGTGATCAGTTTAATGTCATATACTTAGTATATCACTCAAAGTGATCAGTTTAATGTCATATACTTACTTAGTATATCACTCAAAGTGATCAGTTTAATGTCATATACTTAGTATATCACTCAAAGTGATCAGTTTAATGTCATATACTTACTTAGTATATCACTCAAAGTGATCAGTTTAATGTCATATACTTAGTATATCACTCAAAGTGATCAGTTTAATATCATATACTTAGTATATCACTCAAAGTGATCAGTTTAATGTCATATACTTACTTAGTATATCACTCAAAGTGATCAGTTTAATGTCATATACTTACTTAGTATATCACTCAAAGTGATCAGTTTAATGTCATATACTTAGTATATCACTCAAAGTGATCAGTTTAATGTCATATACTTACTTAGTATATCACTCAAAGTGATCAGTTTAATATCATATACTTAGTATATCACTCAAAGTGATCAGTTTAATGTCATATACTTAGTAGTATATCACTCAAAGTGATCAGTTTAATGTCATATACTTACTTAGTATATCACTCAAAGTGATCAGTTTAATGTCATATACTTAGTATATCACTCAAAGTGATCAGTTTAATGTCATATACTTACTTAGTATATCACTCAAAGTGATCAGTTTAATGTCATATACTTAGTATATCACTCAAAGTGATCAGTTTAATATCATATACTTACTTAGTATATCACTCAAAGTGATCAGTTTAATGTCATATACTTACTTAGTATATCACTCAAAGTGATCAGTTTAATGTCATATATACTTAGTATATCACTCAAAGTGATCAGTTTAATGTCATATATCTTAGTATATCACTCAAAGTGATCAGTTTAATGTCATATACTTAGTATATCACTCAAAGTGATCAGTTTAATGTCATATACTTACTTAGTATATCACTCAAAGTGATCAGTTTAATGTCATATACTTACTTAGTATATCACTCAAAGTGATCAGTTTAATGTCATATACTTAGTATATCACTCAAAGTGATCAGTTTAATGTCATATACTTAGTATATCACTCAAAGTGATCAGTTTAATGTCATATACTTAGTATATCACTCAAAGTGATCAGTTTAATGTCATATACTTAGTATATCACTCAAAGTGATCAGTTTAATGTCATATACTTACTTAGTATATCACTCAAAGTGATCAGTTTAATGTCATATACTTACTTAGTATATCACTCAAAGTGATCAGTTTAATGTCATATACTTACTTAGTATATCACTCAAAGTGATCAGTTTAATGTCATATACTTACTTAGTATATCACTCAAAGTGATCAGTTTAATGTCATACTTACTTAGTATATCACTCAAAGTGATCAGTTTAATGTCATATACTTAGTATATCACTCAAAGTGATCAGTTTAATGTCATATACTTAGTATATCACTCAAAGTGATCAGTTTAATGTCATTTACTTAGTATATCACTCAAAGTGATCAGTTTAATGTCATATACTTAGTATATCACTCAAAGTGATCAGTTTAATGTCATATACTTACTTAGTATATCACTCAAAGTGATCAGTTTAATGTCATATACTTAGTATATCACTCAAAGTGATCAGTTTAATATCATATACTTACTTAGTATATCACTCAAAGTGATCAGTTTAATGTCATATACTTAGTATATCACTCAAAGTGATCAGTTTAATGTCATATACTTACTTAGTATATCACTCAAAGTGATCAGTTTAATGTCATATACTTACTTAGTATATCACTCAAAGTGATCAGTTTAATGTCATATACTTACTTAGTATATCACTCAAAGTGATCAGTTTAATGTCATATACTTACTTAGTATATCACTCAAAGTGATCAGTTTAATTCATATATAGTATATCATCAAAGTGATCAGTTTAATGTCATATATACTTAGTATATCACTCAAAGTGATCAGTTTAATATCATATACTTACTTAGTATATCACTCAAAGTGATCAGTTTAATGTCATATACTTACTTAGTATATCACTCAAAGTGATCAGTTTAATGTCATATACTTACTTAGTATATCACTCAAAGTGATCAGTTTAATGTCATATACTTACTTAGTATATCACTCAAAGTGATCAGTTTAATGTCATATACTTACTTAGTATATCACTCAAAGTGATCAGTTTAATGTCATATACTTAGTATATCACTCAAAGTGATCAGTTTAATGTCATATACTTAGTATATCACTCAAAGTGATCAGTTTAATGTCATATACTTACTTAGTATATCACTCAAAGTGATCAGTTTAATGTCATATACTTACTTAGTATATCACTCAAAGTGATCAGTTTAATGTCATATACTTACTTAGTATATCACTCAAAGTGATCAGTTTAATGTCATATACTTACTTAGTATATCACTCAAAGTGATCAGTTTAATGTCATATACTTACTTAGTATATCACTCAAAGTGATCAGTTTAATGTCATATACTTACTTAGTATATCACTCAAAGTGATCAGTTTAATGTCATATACTTACTTAGTATATCACTCAAAGTGATCAGTTTAATGTCATATACTTACTTAGTATATCACTCAAAGTGATCAGTTTAATGTCATATACTTACTTAGTATATCACTCAAAGTGATCAGTTTAATGTCATATACTTACTTAGTATATCACTCAAAGTGATCAGTTTAATGTCATATACTTACTTAGTATATCACTCAAAGTGATCAGTTTAATGTCATATACTTACTTAGTATATCACTCAAAGTGATCAGTTTAATGTCATATACTTAGTATATCACTCAAAGTGATCAGTTTAATGTCATATACTTACTTAGTATATCACTCAAAGTGATCAGTTTAATGTCATATACTTACTTAGTATATCACTCAAAGTGATCAGTTTAATGTCATATACTTACTTAGTATATCACTCAAAGTGATCAGTTTAATATCATACTTACTTAGTATATCACTCAAAGTGATCAGTTTAATGTCATATACTTACTTAGTATATCACTCAAAGTGATCAGTTTAATGTCATATACTTACTTAGTATATCACTCAAAGTGATCAGTTTAATGTCATACTTACTTAGTATATCACTCAAAGTGATCAGTTTAATGTCATATATACTTAGTATATCACTCAAAGTGATCAGTTTAATGTCATATACTTAGTATATCACTCAAAGTGATCAGTTTAATGTCATATACTTAGTATATCACTCAAAGTGATCAGTTTAATGTCATATACTTAGTATATCACTCAAAGTGATCAGTTTAATGTCATATACTTACTTAGTATATCACTCAAAGTGATCAGTTTAATGTCATATACTTACTTAGTATATCACTCAAAGTGATCAGTTTAATGTCATATACTTACTTAGTATATCACTCAAAGTGATCAGTTTAATGTCATATACTTACTTAGTATATCACTCAAAGTGATCAGTTTAATGTCATATACTTAGTATATCACTCAAAGTGATCAGTTTAATATCATATACTTAGTATATCACTCAAAGTGATCAGTTTAATGTCATATACTTAGTATATCACTCAAAGTGATCAGTTTAAATGTCATATACTTAGTATATCACTCAAAGTGATCAGTTTAATGTCATATATTACTTAGTATATCACTCAAAGTGATCAGTTTAATGTCATACTTACTTAGTATATCACTCAAAGTGATCAGTTTAATGTCATACTTACTTAGTATATCACTCAAAGTGATCAGTTTAATGTCATATACTTAGTATATCACTCAAAGTGATCAGTTTAATATCATATACTTAGTATATCACTCAAAGTGATCAGTTTAATATCATATACTTACTTAGTATATCACTCAAAGTGATCAGTTTAATGTCATATACTTACTTAGTATATCACTCAAAGTGATCAGTTTAATGTCATATACTTACTTAGTATATCACTCAAAGTGATCAGTTTAATGTCATATACTTACTTAGTATATCACTCAAAGTGATCAGTTTAATGTCATATACTTAGTATATCACTCAAAGTGATCAGTTTAATATCATATACTTACTTAGTATATCACTCAAAGTGATCAGTTTAATGTCATATACTTAGTATATCACTCAAAGTGATCAGTTTAATGTCATATACTTACTTAGTATATCACTCAAAGTGATCAGTTTAATGTCATATACTTACTTAGTATATCACTCAAAGTGATCAGTTTAATGTCATATACTTACTTAGTATATCACTCAAAGTGATCAGTTTAATGTCATACTTACTTAGTATATCACTCAAAGTGATCAGTTTAATGTCATATACTTAGTATATCACTCAAAGTGATCAGTTTAATGTCATATATACTTAGTATATCACTCAAAGTGATCAGTTTAATATCATATACTTAGTATATCACTCAAAGTGATCAGTTTAATATCATATACTTACTTAGTATATCACTCAAAGTGATCAGTTTAATGTCATATACTTAGTATATCACTCAAAGTGATCAGTTTAATGTCATATATACTTAGTATATCACTCAAAGTGATCAGTTTAATATCATATATACTTAGTATATCACTCAAAGTGATCAGTTTAATGTCATATACTTACTTAGTATATCACTCAAAGTGATCAGTTTAATGTCATATATACTTAGTATATCACTCAAAGTGATCAGTTTAATGTCATATACTTACTTAGTATATCACTCAAAGTGATCAGTTTAATGTCATATACTTAGTATATCACTCAAAGTGATCAGTTTAATGTCATATACTTACTTAGTATATCACTCAAAGTGATCAGTTTAATGTCATATACTTACTTAGTATATCACTCAAAGTGATCAGTTTAATGTCATATACTTACTTAGTATATCACTCAAAGTGATCAGTTTAATGTCATATACTTACTTAGTATATCACTCAAAGTGATCAGTTTAATGTCATATACTTAGTATATCACTCAAAGTGATCAGTTTAATGTCATATACTTACTTAGTATATCACTCAAAGTGATCAGTTTAATGTCATATACTTACTTAGTATATCACTCAAAGTGATCAGTTTAATGTCATATACTTACTTAGTATATCACTCAAAGTGATCAGTTTAATGTCATACTTACTTAGTATATCACTCAAAGTGATCAGTTTAATGTCATATACTTACTTAGTATATCACTCAAAGTGATCAGTTTAATGTCATATACTTACTTAGTATATCACTCAAAGTGATCAGTTTAATGTCATATACTTAGTATATCACTCAAAGTGATCAGTTTAATATCATATACTTTAGTATATCACTCAAAGTGATCAGTTTAATGTCATATACTTAGTATATCACTCAAAGTGATCAGTTTAATGTCATATACTACTTAGTATATCACTCAAAGTGATCAGTTTAATGTCATATACTTAGTATATCACTCAAAGTGATCAGTTTAATATCATATACTTACTTAGTATATCACTCAAAGTGATCAGTTTAATGTCATATACTTAGTATATCACTCAAAGTGATCAGTTTAATATCATATATACTTAGTATATCACTCAAAGTGATCAGTTTAATGTCATATACTTAGTATATCACTCAAAGTGATCAGTTTAATGTCATATACTTACTTAGTATATCACTCAAAGTGATCAGTTTAATGTCATATACTTACTTAGTATATCACTCAAAGTGATCAGTTTAATGTCATATACTTACTTAGTATATCACTCAAAGTGATCAGTTTAATGTCATATACTTAGTATATCACTCAAAGTGATCAGTTTAGTTTACTTAGTATATCTTAGTATATCACTCAAAGTGATCAGTTTAATATCATATACTTACTTAGTATATCACTCAAAGTGATCAGTTTAATGTCATATACTTAGTATATCACTCAAAGTGATCAGTTTAATGTCATATACTTACTTAGTATATCACTCAAAGTGATCAGTTTAATGTCATATATACTTAGTATATCACTCAAAGTGATCAGTTTAATGTCATATACTTACTTAGTATATCACTCAAAGTGATCAGTTTAATGTCATATACTTACTTAGTATATCACTCAAAGTGATCAGTTTAATATCATATACTTAGTATATCACTCAAAGTGATCAGTTTAATATCATATACTTACTTAGTATATCACTCAAAGTGATCAGTTTAATGTCATATACTTAGTATATCACTCAAAGTGATCAGTTTAATGTCATATACTTAGTATATCACTCAAAGTGATCAGTTTAATGTCATATACTTACTTAGTATATCACTCAAAGTGATCAGTTTAATGTCATATACTTACTTAGTATATCACTCAAAGTGATCAGTTTAATGTCATATACTTAGTATATCACTCAAAGTGATCAGTTTAATGTCATATACTTACTTAGTATATCACTCAAAGTGATCAGTTTAATGTCATATACTTACTTAGTATATCACTCAAAGTGATCAGTTTAATGTCATATATACTTAGTATATCACTCAAAGTGATCAGTTTAATATCATATACTTACTTAGTATATCACTCAAAGTGATCAGTTTAATGTCATATACTTACTTAGTATATCACTCAAAGTGATCAGTTTAATGTCATATATACTTAGTATATCACTCAAAGTGATCAGTTTAATATCATATACTTAGTATATCACTCAAAGTGATCAGTTTAATGTCATATACTTACTTAGTATATCACTCAAAGTGATCAGTTTAATGTCATATACTTACTTAGTATATCACTCAAAGTGATCAGTTTAATGTCATATACTTACTTAGTATATCACTCAAAGTGATCAGTTTAATGTCATATACTTAGTATATCACTCAAAGTGATCAGTTTAATGTCATATACTTACTTAGTATATCACTCAAAGTGATCAGTTTAATGTCATACTTACTTAGTATATCACTCAAAGTGATCAGTTTAATGTCATATACTTAGTATATCACTCAAAGTGATCAGTTTAATATCATATACTTACTTAGTATATCACTCAAAGTGATCAGTTTAATGTCATATACTTACTTAGTATATCACTCAAAGTGATCAGTTTAATGTCATATACTTACTTAGTATATCACTCAAAGTGATCAGTTTAATGTCATATACTTAGTATATCACTCAAAGTGATCAGTTTAATGTCATATACTTAGTATATCACTCAAAGTGATCAGTTTAATGTCATATACTTACTTAGTATATCACTCAAAGTGATCAGTTTAATGTCATATACTTAGTATATCACTCAAAGTGATCAGTTTAATGTCATATATACTTAGTATATCACTCAAAGTGATCAGTTTAATGTCATATACTTACTTAGTATATCACTCAAAGTGATCAGTTTAATGTCATATACTTACTTAGTATATCACTCAAAGTGATCAGTTTAATGTCATATACTTAGTATATCACTCAAAGTGATCAGTTTAATATCATATACTTACTTAGTATATCACTCAAAGTGATCAGTTTAATGTCATATACTTACTTAGTATATCACTCAAAGTGATCAGTTTAATGTCATATACTTACTTAGTATATCACTCAAAGTGATCAGTTTAATGTCATATACTTACTTAGTATATCACTCAAAGTGATCAGTTTAATGTCATATACTTACTTAGTATATCACTCAAAGTGATCAGTTTAATGTCATATACTTACTTAGTATATCACTCAAAGTGATCAGTTTAATGTCATATACTTAGTATATCACTCAAAGTGATCAGTTTAATGTCATATATACTTAGTATATCACTCAAAGTGATCAGTTTAATGTCATATACTTACTTAGTATATCACTCAAAGTGATCAGTTTAATGTCATATACTTAGTATATCACTCAAAGTGATCAGTTTAATGTCATATACTTACTTAGTATATCACTCAAAGTGATCAGTTTAATGTCATATACTTACTTAGTATATCACTCAAAGTGATCAGTTTAATGTCATATACTTACTTAGTATATCACTCAAAGTGATCAGTTTAATGTCATATACTTAGTATATCACTCAAAGTGATCAGTTTAATGTCATATACTTACTTAGTATATCACTCAAAGTGATCAGTTTAATGTCATATACTTAGTATATCACTCAAAGTGATCAGTTTAATATCATATACTTACTTAGTATATCACTCAAAGTGATCAGTTTAATGTCATATACTTAGTATATCACTCAAAGTGATCAGTTTAATGTCATATACTTACTTAGTATATCACTCAAAGTGATCAGTTTAATGTCATATACTTACTTAGTATATCACTCAAAGTGATCAGTTTAATGTCATATACTTACTTAGTATATCACTCAAAGTGATCAGTTTAATGTCATATACTTAGTATATCACTCAAAGTGATCAGTTTAATGTCATATACTTACTTAGTATATCACTCAAAGTGATCAGTTTAATGTCATATACTTACTTAGTATATCACTCAAAGTGATCAGTTTAATATCATATACTTACTTAGTATATCACTCAAAGTGATCAGTTTAATATCATATACTTAGTATATCACTCAAAGTGATCAGTTTAATATCATATACTTACTTAGTATATCACTCAAAGTGATCAGTTTAATGTCATATACTTACTTAGTATATCACTCAAAGTGATCAGTTTAATGTCATATACTTACTTAGTATATCACTCAAAGTGATCAGTTTAATGTCATATACTTACTTAGTATATCACTCAAAGTGATCAGTTTAATGTCATTATACTTAGTATATCACTCAAAGTGATCAGTTTAATGTCATATACTTAGTATATCACTCAAAGTGATCAGTTTAATGTCATATACTTAGTATATCACTCAAAGTGATCAGTTTAATGTCATATACTTACTTAGTATATCACTCAAAGTGATCAGTTTAATGTCATATACTTACTTAGTATATCACTCAAAGTGATCAGTTTAATATCATATACTTACTTAGTATATCACTCAAAGTGATCAGTTTAATATCATATACTTAGTATATCACTCAAAGTGATCAGTTTAATGTCATATACTTAGTATATCACTCAAAGTGATCAGTTTAATGTCATATACTTACTTAGTATATCACTCAAAGTGATCAGTTTAATGTCATATACTTACTTAGTATATCACTCAAAGTGATCAGTTTAATGTCATATACTTACTTAGTATATCACTCAAAGTGATCAGTTTAATGTCATATACTTGAGTATATTCAAAGTGATCAGTTTAATGTCATATATACTTAGTATATCACTCAAAGTGATCAGTTTAATGTCATATACTTACTTAGTATATCACTCAAAGTGATCAGTTTAATGTCATATACTTACTTAGTATATCACTCAAAGTGATCAGTTTAATGATCAGTTTAATATCATATTACTTAGTATATCACTCAAAGTGATCAGTTTAATGTCATATACTTAGTATATTACTTAGTATATCACTCCAAAGTGATCAGTTTAATGTCATATACTTACTTAGTATATCACTCAAAGTGATCAGTTTAATGTCATATACTTACTTAGTATATCACTCAAAGTGATCAGTTTAATGTCATATACTTAGTATATCACTCAAAGTGATCAGTTTAATATCATATACTTAGTATATCAAAGTGATCAGTTTAATATCATATACTTACTTAGTATATCACTCAAAGTGATCAGTTTAATATCATATATACTTAGTATATCACTCAAAGTGATCAGTTTAATGTCATATATACTTAGTATATCACTCAAAGTGATCAGTTTAATGTCATATACTTACTTAGTATATCACTCAAAGTGATCAGTTTAATGTCATATACTTACTTAGTATATCACTCAAAGTGATCAGTTTAATGTCATATACTTACTTAGTATATCACTCAAAGTGATCAGTTTAATATCATATACTTACTTAGTATATCACTCAAAGTGATCAGTTTAATGTCATATACTTAGTATATCACTCAAAGTGATCAGTTTAATATCATATACTTACTTAGTATATCACTCAAAGTGATCAGTTTAATGTCATATACTTACTTGGTATATCACTCAAAGTGATCAGTTTAATGTCATATACTTAGTATATCACTCAAAGTGATCAGTTTAATGTCATATACTTACTTAGTATATCACTCAAAGTGATCAGTTTAATGTCATATACTTACTTAGTATATCACTCAAAGTGATCAGTTTAATGTCATATACTTAGTATATCACTCAAAGTGATCAGTTTAATGTCATATACTTACTTAGTATATCACTCAAAGTGATCAGTTTAATGTCATATACTTACTTAGTATATCACTCAAAGTGATCAGTTTAATGTCATATACTTAGTATATCACTCAAAGTGATCAGTTTAATGTCATATACTTAGTATATCACTCAAAGTGATCAGTTTAATGTCATATACTTACTTAGTATATCACTCAAAGTGATCAGTTTAATGTCATATACTTACTTAGTATATCACTCAAAGTGATCAGTTTAATGTCATATACTTAGTATATCACTCAAAGTGATCAGTTTAATGTCATATACTTAGTATATCACTCAAAGTGATCAGTTTAATGTCATATACTTAGTATATCACTCAAAGTGATCAGTTTAATGTCATATATACTTAGTATATCACTCAAAGTGATCAGTTTAATGTCATATACTTACTTAGTATATCACTCAAAGTGATCAGTTTAATGTCATATACTTAGTATATCACTCAAAGTGATCAGTTTAATGTCATATATACTTAGTATATCACTCAAAGTGATCAGTTTAATGTCATATACTTACTTAGTATATCACTCAAAGTGATCAGTTTAATGTCATATACTTACTTAGTATATCACTCAAAGTGATCAGTTTAATGTCATATACTTAGTATATCACTCAAAGTGATCAGTTTAATATCATATACTTAGTATATCACTCAAAGTGATCAGTTTAATATCATATACTTACTTAGTATATCACTCAAAGTGATCAGTTTAATTTATACTTGTATATCACTCAAAGTGATCAGTTTAATGTCATATACTTAGTATATCACTCAAAGTGATCAGTTTAATGTCATATACTTACTTCGTATATCACTCAAAGTGATCAGTTTAATGTCATATACTTAGTATATCACTCAAAGTGATCAGTTTAATGTCATATACTTACTTAGTATATCACTCAAAGTGATCAGTTTAATATCATATACTTAGTATATCACTCAAAGTGATCAGTTTAATATCATATACTTAGTATATCACTCAAAGTGATCAGTTTAATATCATATACTTAGTATATCACTCAAAGTGATCAGTTTAATATCATATACTTAGTATATCACTCAAAGTGATCAGTTTAATATCATATACTTACTTAGTATATCACTCAAAGTGATCAGTTTAATATCATATACTTAGTATATCACTCAAAGTGATCAGTTTAATGTCATATACTTACTTAGTATCACTCAAAGTGATCAGTTTAATGTCATGATACTTAGTATATCACTCAAAGTGATCAGTTTAATATCATATATACTTAGTATATCACTCAAAGTGATCAGTTTAATGTCATATACTTAGTATATCACTCAAAGTGATCAGTTTAATGTCATATACTTACTTAGTATATCACTCAAAGTGATCAGTTTAATGTCATATACTATACTTAGTATATCACTCAAAGTGATCAGTTTAATGTCATATACTTACTTAGTATATCACTCAAAGTGATCAGTTTAATGTCATATACTTAGTATATCACTCAAAGTGATCAGTTTAATATCATATACTTACTTAGTATATCACTCAAAGTGATCAGTTTAATGTCATATACTTACTTAGTATATCACTCAAAGTGATCAGTTTAATATCATATACTTAGTATATCACTCAAAGTGATCAGTTTAATGTCATATACTTACTTAGTATATCACTCAAAGTGATCAGTTTAATGTCATATACTTACTTAGTATATCACTCAAAGTGATCAGTTTAATGTCATATACTTACTTGGTATATCACTCAAAGTGATCAGTTTAATGTCATATACTTACTTAGTATATCACTCAAAGTGATCAGTTTAATGTCATATACTTACTTAGTATATCACTCAAAGTGATCAGTTTAATATCATATACTTACTTAGTATATCACTCAAAGTGATCAGTTTAATATCATATACTTAAAGTATATCACTCAAAGTGATCAGTTTAATGTCATATACTTAGTATATCACTCAAAGTGATCAGTTTAATATCATATACTTACTTAGTATATCACTCAAAGTGATCAGTTTAATGTCATATACTTACTTAGTATATCACTCAAAGTGATCAGTTTAATGTCATATACTTACTTAGTATATCACTCAAAGTGATCAGTTTAATGTCATATACTTACTTAGTATATCACTCAAAGTGATCAGTTTAATGTCATATACTTAGTTATATCACTCAAAGTGATCAGTTTAATGTCATATACTTACTTAGTATATCACTCAAAGTGATCAGTTTAATGTCATATACTTACTTAGTATATCACTCAAAGTGATCAGTTTAATGTCATATACTTAGTATATCACTCAAAGTGATCAGTTTAATGTCATACTTACTTAGTATATCACTCAAAGTGATCAGTTTAATATCATATACTTACTTAGTATATCACTCAAAGTGATCAGTTTAATGTCATATACTTAGTATATCACTCAAAGTGATCAGTTTAATATCATATACTTACTTAGTATATCACTCCAAAGTGATCAGTTTAATGTCATATACTTACTTGGTATATCACTCAAAGTGATCAGTTTAATGTCATATACTTACTTAGTATATCACTCAAAGTGATCAGTTTAATATCATATACTTACTTAGTATATCACTCAAAGTGATCAGTTTAATGTCATATACTTACTTGGTATATCACTCAAAGTGATCAGTTTAATGTATCATATACTTGCTAGTATATCAC
>NC_134835.1:74212666-74248482 GCF_004210375.1 Tachypleus tridentatus
AAACCTGTTGTTCTGTGAAGCGCTTCAAACAAAAAATGTGAAGAACTGAAGAAAGCATCTGGATAGATAAGTTAAATTAAGTCAACGTATGTTAAACAAAAATTAATGTTTTTGAAGTAAAATAAAAACTGTAGGTTTCTTCATGTTGATGCTTTCCGCACAAAATCAAAATTCTACATGAAAAGGTTATATTGAATGATAGTACAGTCAACATTTTGTTGAAACCAAATTTTATAGGCACAAACCTGTTGATTATGAGGAGCTTTCATGGAATTAAGATATATTTGTGAACTGTATACTGCCATATAGGTCAGTTACAGAGCTGAAGCAGGTCTTCTTGACGTCTGGTCAGACTCATGAAGCACTATCTTTATTATTTGGTCAATGACAGTCACTTTACTTGATTTCTTAACATACATCTATGGATACTTGTATCTGTATTTATCCAGTTTAAAAGTTGAATCACTGTGACATGAAAAGCAGAAAACAGAGCCACACAGTCATACGAATACAAAAACTAAAACAGAAACTATTACCAAATAAACAAAGTTGGAGTATCATCTTTCCAGGGTGGGTAGCACACACAAAATGCAATGAAACACCTGTGTAATTTCACAATACTCATTAGGAAACATGCACATAACTTATGTTTTTTAGGTATAATCATTAGAACCTTATTAAAAGTTTCAGCTCTAATCGTTTCGTTTTTATGTGATTATACGCGAAAAATATGATATTATATGTATATTTAATATGATTAAATGAGGAAAGAGTTAATATATTTAACTGGAAGACTTTCACAGTTGTTTGAAGAATAGAACTGGTTTCTTATTAAAATCAAGAGGAGGACATATCTATTGTTTTGTCCATAGTGATAAGATGGCTAAATTAAACATTTCTATCTCTTCTACCTTCGTTCCTTGCAGTTAGATTTTAATGTTAAAATATAGGAAGTACAGCATTTTGTCGACCTTACGTTCAAATAAACATTACTTTGTGTTAAAAATACTTGTTTTCAAAATCGTTCAGAACGAGATTAAAAGAGATCAGTTATTTAACTTTAACTGGACCAGCACGTGTTAAATATTTACAGTAATATGGGTTCGATATTCACTATGTATCTTATCTATTTACAAACAGCCATTATAAAAACGATTTTAACTTGCTAGTTTGATGAATTACGGTATTGAGCAAAATGTCTCTCCTGCATTGACAAACGGCTTGTAGAAAACTGTAAGGTATACGTGGATTGTTTATAGTAATGAATCGTATGTGATCCTATGCAGTAAATATAAACTAAATCAATCACATGTAGCTTCTATATTTAATACATATTTTCCATAGGAGTTTGACCTATAGCTAATGATGGTAGAACTACTGTATTCATTATGCAAGCAAGAGAGTGAGATTGGATTTATTACCATTTCATTATATATATATATATATATATATAAAGCTTCTATAAAACTATTTACTACTTTAACCTTAGTCTTCATTACTTTAGTCAAAAGTAAAGTGAAGATGAATTTAAGGTTTATCAAAGTCGCAAGGGTACACAACAGATAACATTTAAACTATTTGATTTATATACTAGAAACACAGACAGTTAAAACATGAGGTTAAATTCTGTCATAACTTTCAACACCTCTACTGGTGCCTTCCTCAATAGTTAGACTCTTGCATACGTTTTGTCAGTTATTAGTGTTGTTATTCAGTGGTTAAACACTTTCATACGTGTTGTCACCTCTTAGTGTTGTTTCAGTGGTTAAACACTTTCATACGTTTTGTCAGTTATTAGTGTTGTTTCTCAGTGGTTAAACACTTTCATACGTTTTGTCAGTTATTAGTGTTGTTTCTCAGTGGTTAAACACTTTCGTACGTTTTGTCAGTTATTAGTGTTGTTCTTCAGTGGTTAAACACTTTCATACGTTTTGTCAGTTATTAGTGTTGTTATTCAGTGGTTAAGCACTTTCATACGTTTTATCAGTTATTAGTGTTGTTCTTCAGTGGTTAAACACTTTCATACGTTTTGTCAGTTGTTGGTGTTGTTTCAGTGGTTAAACACTTTCATACGTTTTGTCAGTTATTAGTGTTGTTTCTCAGTGGTTAAACACTTTCATACGTTTTGTCAGTTATTAGTGTTGTTTCTCAGTGGTTAAACACTTTCATACGTTTTGTCAGTTATTAGTGTTGTTCTTCAGTGGTTAAGCACTTTCATACGTTTTATCAGTTATTAGTGTTGTTCTTCAGTGGTTAAACACTTTCATACGTTTTGTCAGTTGTTGGTGTTGTTCTTCAGTGGTTAAACACTTTTATACATTTTGTCAGCTATTATTCGGTGGTTAGACTCTTTCATACGTTTTAAAAACCTGTTGGTGTCTTCCTCAGTGGTTAAACAGTGTCATATTACCTTATAATATTTTTCTCTGTGGTTAAACTGAGTCATGTTACTTGTCAGTGTTTTTTTTCAGTCTCTTAACTTTGCTATATGTTTCGTCACCTAAGGGTGTTTTCCTCAATGGTTAAACTCTGTCACCACACCCATTAGAGTTTTCCTAAATGGTTAAAGTATGTCGTATGTTTTATTACCTGTTAGTGTTTTTCAAATCATTAATCATTATATAATACCAACTAGTGTTTTCCTCATTGGTTACATTCTTTCATGACACAAACTAGTGTTTTCCTCATTGGTTACATTCTTTCATGACACAAACTAGTGTTTTCGTTGGTTTGAAGCTATATTTCATACTCTTAAAGCTGTAATGTTTAAAAAGATAAAAGTTGACGCTCAACCTCTTTCACATTTTACTACGTATAATTAGGTTATTAGAATTAGATAACTGAACTATTATATATAATTAGATTATTAAGATATTACATAATAGTCTTACCGTTTATTACTAAACTGTTTCTTTTCAATTAATAAAACAAATTTCCTAGCAGATAAAGCTTAATGTAACAGAAAAGTAGGTTTTATTGTGGTTTTGTATATAACAATTGTTAATATGTATCGATAGATAGTTGGCTGTAAACAAGAATATAATGTTTACTGAGCAGCTCTCTGGCACCTGAAATTCACAAAGGGAAATTACCTTTTCAGTATGAATTCTTTAATCTGATTGTGACATCACACGAATGGGCAGAAAATTTGGCGTGGCTTCGACACTATAAAATGTAACATTACATCATTGACTGTGAAAGTCTCAAAGCTTCAATCGGAATTGTTAACCAATAACAATGCTTCATTTGAGTTAAGAAAGTTTTCATTGATTATTCTTGTTACCAACAGCATGTAATTAAGTGTTTAATCTTACGAAGGAAGACTAATCAAACTGGAGTGATCTAACTGTAAAAAACACCAACATCTGATTGTCTCAGTATTGTCGAAGGGTGATGTAACAGGAAGATAGAATTAGTGATAGTGCAAAAAGTTTCATTAACATGATTGATTAAATGTTTAACAGCTTATGTGCATTCATATTGTTATGCTGATTATTATTTTGCACAGTTAGTTTACCATATAGGTTTAATTTTAGCTCTGAAAAATTAAAAAAGAATTAATTACGGTAAAATAATGAATCTATGTATTTTAATAATCTAAATTTTTCTTTCCTGACATTGCATATTTTTAGCTAGACCTAAACATTAGCTTTATTGTTTAGAAAGTTAATTGTTAGTTTTGTTTTTGTAGATATTTATCTTTGATCAGAATTTGGTGATGAGCATTAAAAAACATCGTATATTCTTGTTAGGCCTAGTTAAATCTACATCAGTTCAGAAGCAATCCTTTAGTAATCACGAAAAACTCAAACCTTAGGTGTACATGCTACACACACATGGAAAATTTCGCTAGTATGCCTCACAAGTATATGTCGTAGGACGTGTGACAGGTGAATGGGTCACGCGTGAGCTGTGTCTCTTGGTTATACTCACTATAGCAATACTATACTGTTATTGATTGGCTCAAAGAAGGTTTCACACTACTGTCCGAAAGTTTTAGCAGTAATAATTATCAATAAAAGACAATAAAATATGTTTAATTAATAACAGTGTACTGAAAACAATAGGCTCTAGTTGTAGATAATACACTTAATAAAAGTAAAATAATTTCATATCATATGAATCTTTATCTCATTCAGTCTATATAAAAGTATTAGTACAAATCTTCATCTAGTTAAGTTTATATAGTTACTTATACTGAAAAACAATAGTCTCTACCTTTGAATAATATGCTTCATAAAAGCAAGGTATAACTTTGCGTATTTTATAAATTTGTATCTTATCCACTACATATATAAAAGTCGATGTGAAAATCTCTATCTAGTCCAGTTTATATGGTAATCAAATAATGGAAACAATAGCCTCTAGCTCTGAAGAGTACGCTTAATATAGGTAAAATATTAACTATTTTAAATGTTACAGTTTATATGGTTGCTGTTTGTTACCAAGCACAAAGCTACACAATGGGTTATCTGTGCTATGCGAACCACAGGCATCGAAACATTACTATTAGTCCACAGATATGCTGCTGTGCCACTGAATGGTCAGTTTATATGAACAAACACATTTGTTAACCTGAGATTCACGTTTTAGCGGGGAAAAGAAATTCGTAAGTTTATTAAATTCACACGTTGAAAGTAAAAGAAAGCGTAACATCATAAAATCCAATGTTCATTTGATTTTTCAAATCCTCTTTCAGAACAACTTAATAGATTCAAGTGGTTTTGAAGCTCTCAAAATTGATCCAGAAATTTGAGTAAAAAACTGTCGTTTACAGGATTATTTAAAACAAGTATCAACGCTCAGGTTTATGAAATTCTCATACTGAGACCTAGAAACTGGAAATCAAGAGGAGGGGTGACGTTCTCAGATTTGACTGCATGAATCTGCTTGAAAATACACGAAAAATGTAAATGGTGTACGAAAGCAGACGAGAACTTGTTACTCAGTTGTTTGACGTTATGTTTTAAGGAGAATTATTATCGCTTTTATTACTATAGGTCTAATAATTTGTTTCATTTATTAACAACGTACACAATAACACTTTTTTAGTGAGATTCTAAATACAACAGTAGCAGACAAACATATTTTTTATTGAAAGTATTTATTTTGGCACTTAACAAGTAAAAGGTCTGTACGCATCAAAAGGTCTTTCGTCACAAGAATAAAATTAAAAGCAGTTTTAACAATGCACATATAACAATAATTGGAGCATGCTGAATATTTGTTGGCTCTTTCTTGAAAGTCATACCAAAAGTTATCAAAAGATGACATTACCATATGTGGAATATTTATGACAAGTCGTTGTGTGTTTTTCAAGTACAAAGCTACACAACAGGCTGCTTGTGCTCTACTTAACAAGTGTATCAAAAACTGATATGTGGTGTTATAAACCGATAGACTTACCACGCTGTACCACCAGGAAACTCTGCAAAATCACATGTTAGAAAGGTGGAACTTCTCTGTGACATATTAACTAATTACACTAATGTGTTGATTTTCAAATTATTTTATTGAAATAAAATATAAACTATTAAAGCATGGTTTAACAACTGAAGTACTTCAGTCATAAAGTTGGGAAATTTTTACTAACGAATTTGTAAATTAAATTAATTGAATTTCTAAAGTATATCCCGAGATTCGGATGATACTATTATATTCTCACGCATCATCTACACATTTAGTAGTTATAAGGTTTTCACTAACATCAATATGACGAGTCTGAGAATACCAAATATAATTATGATATTTATTTAAGTATTTTTAACATTACAAATTACTAATATTTTTAAAGTAATGATATACTTGACAAACGTTTCAGCGGAACCAAAATTTTTAATTTTCGCTGAAGTTGACTGTATATCTGTTTTAGAATAAAGTCGTACAATGGGGTATCTGCGTTCTATACATCGGGGTAAATCGAACTTTTGATTCCAGTGTTGTTAGTTTGTAAACTTTATGTTGATCCACAAAAAGTGAGTGACTTTGTGTACTTCAATGAAATACATAAGAAAGTGATTTTAATGACTAAAATATTTGATCCTATGTCATATATTACCTTTAAAATTATTTAAATAAAATTACTATCTATACAAGAGTTATATTAGACAGTAGGTCTAATAAATTCAAAGTATATAAAAACTGAATAATAATTCTTAAGAAAAAAAAACATGTACAAGGCAGCTTAGTTTCCTTATACATCACAAAGAAGGAAATATCATAATGTGCTTTACTTTAGCTGTTGTTGCCCAACAGTAGACCTATATTATTTCTTTTTCATTTCGGTATATTCCCTTGTAGACGATTGTTATGGTGAATTCCTGAAAATCCTCGCACGCCTTACTATCTAAGTGCGCATGTCCTTCTTTCAACGGTTGTGTACAAAATGCAGATAAAAATATATTTAAGTAAATATTTCGCTTATCAAAGTCTAGTGTATGGGTTACGTACTATAATGTATCTCGTACGAATCTCCGATTTATTATGTTTCGTGCGTTACATATTACGATTTCAAACAGCCGGAATTTTTTTATTTAATTTAGAGGTTAATTAAATTTCGATATGTATTCAATTCATGATATTTGCCAGCAATATTGATACATACCAATTTCTTTTTAAACTAAAATATATTGTAATGTGCAAACAACAAATAATGATTTATATATAAAAGGTTTACAAACTCATAACCAATATTCAGTCTTCTATTTGGTCTGGTAATGAATTTTTTATCGATGTTCCAGCCCTACGACGAACGAATATTAATTCTTAGCTGACGGTATTACACTTCGCTGGCTGTCTGTTTTTTGCTGGCCTCAAGCCGCTTACAGGATAATCTTTACCAAAGAGTGTGTGTTTTACTTGTAGTAAAGCCACAGCGGGCTATCTGCTGAGCCCACCGAGGTGAATCAAACCTCCTGATTTTAGCGTTATAAATCAGTAGACTTACCGCTGTACCAGCGGGAGGCTTTTACGAAGGAAGATATCTAATTTCCTCGCAGAAATACTGACGTCCGAAGTTAATTCACTAAAGTTAAACAGTTTGGAATGTTCAAAGTATTTCAACGTTTCTAGTCAAATTTTTGCAGTTTTCCGATTAATAATCTTTAGGCGAAGTTCTAGAAAGTTCAGTTGGGCCAACAATATTCGAAGATACGCTAGTATTTTCGTAAAACATATATTGTTCATTCTTACTCTCGAGAATCTTCTACAAGTGTTAAAGAACAGGCAGAATTTGCGCAATACACACTTAACAATACAAATTACACACATTTCTAAAGTTATATTAAACTGAAACATTAAAATAAATATATAACAGTAAATCCCTTACATAGTTCTAATGCAGGTCCGGTATGGCCAGGTGATCAGGGCAATCGACTCGTAATCTGAGTTTTACAGGTTCGAACCTCTATCGCAACAAACATGCTCGCCGTCTCAGCTGTATGGGTGTTATAATGTGACGGTCAATCCTCCAATATTCGTTGGTAAAAGAGTATCCCAATAGTTGGCAGGGGGTGGTGATGACTAGCTGCCTTCCCTCTAGTCTTTCACTGCTAAATAAGGGACGGCTAGCGCAGATAGGCCTCGTGTAGCTTTGCGCGAAATTAAACAAGCAAACAAACAAAAAGTTCTAACGCTAGGCTGTAGAATAATATTATACGTTTATTTATTGATAGCATCAATTACAATAAAGTATATTCCTAACTAAACTAAACGCAAAATCCCACGTAAGTTACAATATTAATTTAGTTCTTTCATTGAAAGAAAAAGACATACTTGATAAAGATTTAACTAATATTAGGCCTAAGACTGTGTGTGTGTTTTCTTACCGCAAAACCACATTGGGCTCTCTGCTGAGTCCACTGAGGGGAATCAAACCGCTGATTTTAACGTTATAAACCCGTAGACTTACTGCTGTACTAGCGGGAGACAGGCCTGAGAGAACTAGACTTGAGATTCGGTTCCTGCGAGTCTATTTCTTGTGTATTATTCTAAAAATTCTGTATTTAAAGAAGTACTGTTGGAATAAAGATATTAACTTGATCGCAAAAATTTAACTGGTTTTTGTTATTAATTTATAACCTGGTTTGATAACCAAAAAATACTTTCAAACTCTTCGACTAAAACGCTGGTTATTTTTTCATGGTTTTTTTTTTTTTTAGAATTTCAATAAGAACTTTCAATTTGCGACGTGAAATATTCTTTGTTCTAGAGCGTTTGTTAAAATGAAGATTTATTGTAGATATTTCTCTGAAATTTCAATTTTGTTTTCACAAAATGAAATAATTTGTGAAATAAGATATAAACTGTTTCTAAAATGCTCTTTTTTCATGGAATAAACTCGGTAATTGAAATCAGCGTAACAAGACAATATAAGAAAAATAACTTACTCATTTCGATGTTTTCTTACAGTAATAAAACAGTGCAGTGACTAAATTATTAAAGTTCCAAATCTAACAGAGCTTCTGCTTGGGTTCCAATTAAATGTTAACAGGAACAATATTTTATTGTTAAATAAGGATTTAATTTTTTTTTCTTTTAAGTAGTCATCTGAATATTCTGTAAAATGTCCCTAGATTTCTGGATCAGTATCTTTTATGGTATTTCATTAAAGTTTTAGATCCAGGTTTTCCACAGTATGCCATAGAAATTTTACAACTGAACCTTCTACAGAATGTCATCAGACTTCCGACCTGAACTTTTTACAGAATGTCATCAGACTTCCGACCTGAACCTTCTACAGAATGTCATCAGCCTTCCGACCTGAACCTTCTTCAGAATGTCATCAGACTTTCGACCTGAACCTTCTACGGAATGTCATCAGACTTTCGACCTGAACCTTCTACAGAATGTCATCAGACTTCCGACCTGAACCTTCTACAGAGTATTGTCAGAGCTTCAGATCCAAATCTTCTATAATAATCCATTTCAGCTTTATATCTGGATATTGTATAGAATATAATTTGAGCTTTATATCTGGATATTGAAAATAATATAACTTGAGCTTTTCATCTGGATCTTCTATAGAATATCATGAAAATTTTAGAACTGAATCTTCTATAGATTGTTATTATACCTTTAGAACATGAGCATTTTAAATACATATTTGCTATGCTCTCTTTAGAATCTAAATTTATTTCTAGTACAAAATATTTTGCAAAAACATTCAAAACATAAGATAGATTTTTGTTTCATACTTTCAATCAATCGAAACTTTAGTGTCATAACTTTTGTATGATCTGAGAGTTTATTAGTTGTTCAGCACTAAAACTCAATACTGAATCTCTAAGTTGTACTTTACTAATACTTGAGAAACAAATTATATAGCACATATAATGGTAAATCTTACTATAAATATACTTCACTGGCTATCGAAATCACGATTTTAACGTCGTATTTTATTAATTACTGATACCGTGATTTTTAATGGTACTTTTCACTGGTTACCGACATCAGAATTTTTAAAGGTACCTTTCACTAGCTGTTGACACCTGCATTTTTTATGTTATATTTTACTGGCTACTGACATTAGAAGTTTAAATGATATATTTCACTGGTTACTGACATTAGATGTTTTAATTATATATTTCTCTAGTTACCAACATCAGAAGTTACAATGATGTATTTCACTGGTTACTTGTATGACAAATGCGATTATCTTGTAGTTTTCTAGTAATCTCAGCTATAATTATTGCAAAATTTATCAAATGACTCTTATGTATAGATAATTTTGTATCCTCTTTAAAATATTTAAGATAGTTATAGCAGATAAGAAGCTTAAATAAAACAACTAATATCGCTCCGAAGAAACATAAAAAATATCAAGTAATTTTAAAATAAACAGAGAAATGATATCTTTACGAAGTTACTAGAGGCATCTAGCGAAAAATATTTTGATTTAGATCTTTCTTTTCAAAATTTTCGATTGAGATACAATCTATATACCAAAGGTCTAGCGGACTTTTTCTTTTTTGTAAGCTCGAGCGGCACTCCAAAGATGTTGCCATGGTAATGAGAACGAGTATCCCTTGTATTCTCGTAACCTTAAAGCTTTGCCTCTTCGACTATAAAGAAAATATTGATTGTGTAAGTAATGTTAAAATAACTGAGATTAATCATTATGTGTTAAACTATACAAAGAATTATTTGAGAACAATAAAATAACACACAAGTTTCCATGGTATTTTTTCTGTTTCTTTAGACTGTGTGTGTTGATTGAATAGAGGTGGTTGGAATATAGAACGAGTGAACTAGTTTCTTCCCCACCAACAGCGTTATGTATAATATTTTTAAAGGCTGGCACAGAATAATTATAATTCGAAAGATTTATTAACCCAAGTCAAGACAGCCAATTCAATATACTGATATTCACAACTAACGATGTTACATTTTATATGGTTGAACTTGTTTTTATGAGGTGAAAAAATAACATTTGATAAATGAACTAACGTACAATCAAATGTTTTTTCTTCGTTATCGATTAGGGTTTAAACATCTTAAACACAATATATCTTCAGTTGTTTTTAAGCAACGTTCTTATTAGTGTCAGTTACGTAACTTTCACACAGTTAGAAAATAATTTTTTCAATGTAAGAAAAAAATATTTATTTTCAGTCTCAGTATTCATTCTATTCATAAAGCTCCACAAAGCTTATTTTTCTGTTCTATTTCTACTTTGAATGTTTTTTAACATAAAATTTACCATTTATGAAGTATTAAAGGCTTACAATTGCAAAAATAAAAGACATCTGTGTTTGCTACATTTATTACGACCGAATATTTGTCGTAAATATATCAGAACTGTTGTGCACTGAATGTGGTAAATGAAGTGTGGTTGACACATTATTAAACAATGTTCTGTTCTTACACTTGTACGTTTTTAAGAGTAATTTAAACGAAGTTTAGCGTAATGTTTTACTTTTTTTTAACAAGAATGCTTTTCCAACACAGGCTGAATAAGTAACAATATATTTGGATTTTCAAGATTTGATGTTAATTTCTAAGTTTTATTTCCTACAGAAAAGTACCAAATGTCTGCTTTGTTTTTCATGAACTATTTTGGTCAAGCACCTTGAACTGTTGATTTTGTATATCAAGCTCAGGCCGTATAAAAATAATCTAGAGAAAGGATTTTTTACTAAAAATATTCATCTACATTACATCTTCTTTCAAAATTAATATAAAGTTTGAACTAAGGAAAAGTTCAAGTTTATAGTATGCTAATTTCAAACTATTTCTGCTGGTTAACTTCTGATGAAATATTTGAATTATTTAGTTGTTAAGTGACAGAGAACAAAAACACAGACAAGCTAATCTTGTTGATTTTCCCTTGTCATTACTATAACTAAATGTGAAGTAATAAGTCTGTGCTTTTACAAGAATTACAAAGGCGACAACTGAATATAGAATTTTTCTTTAAGTGAATTTGTTTGTTTTGAATTTCGAGCAAAGCTACATAAGGACATTCTGCATTAGCAGTCTCTAATTTAGCAGTGAAAGACTAGAGGGACTAGTCATCACACTGTAATCTGTGAGACTACTCTTTTACGATTGAATAATAGATTGACTGCCACTTTATATCGTTCTCACGGCTGAAAGGACGAGCATGTTTGATGGAATGGATATTTAACCTGCGGCCCTTTAAGTGAGAAGTGTTAGGTACTTATTTTTATAAATATTAACAGATCATGCTAAATACAAAATTTTTGCGTTACCTCAGGGAACTCCTGATTTCAGAGGTTGTATTACAACATATTATTTTGTATTTGAATGTAATTTAAAAAGAATAGAAATGTTAACAGCTTTATTTTGTAATATCAAGTTATGAATCTAGTTACTTCTTTGAGTTTTTGTGACATTAAAATATGGGAGGAATTAGGTACTACTTGTCTCTTAAACATTTTTATTCTATTGTTGATGAAATGACCTCGACACGTGGAAACAGCTTAGCAGGATATTGTAAGAAAAATAAAATTTTAAAGCAAGTTAACAAGAATTATTCTATGACTTTGAAAATGTCCAGACACAAGAGACTTTCTAAGTCAAACACGTACAGGATCAATATTTCATTTCTAGATAAAGACTTATAAAAAATAACTTTCTAAATAAACAAACATCGTGTGAAGATATAGAAAGCACAGAGGTTTCAAACACTTGTATACTTCTGTTTTAATATGTATTATTCACTGCCACACTTACACATCGTCTTTCGCTGGTACAGCGGCAAGTCTATGGATTTACATCGCTAAAAGCCGTGCTTCAGTTCCCCTCGGTGGACTCAGCATATAGTTGGATGTGGCTTTACTACAAAAAAACACCAGTTACAGAATAAAATATTTTTAAAGTAATAA
This sequence comes from Tachypleus tridentatus, assembly GCF_004210375.1. Taxonomy (NCBI): domain Eukaryota; kingdom Metazoa; phylum Arthropoda; class Merostomata; order Xiphosura; family Limulidae; genus Tachypleus; species Tachypleus tridentatus. The sequence goes on from NC_134835.1 coordinate 74,225,014, forward strand.
ATTTAAATATTCCACAAGCAGAAAAGATTTTTAACGATCTTTATACACATCATGATAAAATTTATCGTATCATCAAAATTATGGGTCAGACATTGCGTATTGGTTGTTATTATTTTATTAGTCAAACAATAGCGATGTATACTGTTTATTAGCTCAGGAGTTTCCAAACTGAATGTCACAGGAAACTGTCGTGAAGAGGGAGTCGCATAGCAAGTTAACCTGGTATACAGTACTGTTAGTGTACTCAATAGCTATGGGTTTATTAGGTATGGAGAGAATATTTCATTGTTCGAGTCAAATTAACTAAAACATGTTAATAATAGCTCCGAAACCCATCCTTTTATAGGCTTAGTGGTTAAAGTAACTAGACTGTGAACCTGAGGATTCGTTGTTAGCGCACTTTTGTTGTAAAAATGTGCTCGGTCTCTTGTGGCCATGATTGTGCTATATGAGCAACGGATAAATTGCGGTAGTTGGACAAAACTACCTAAAAGTTGGAGGTGGTGCTATTGACGCTGTTCTTACTTTGACCAAACAGTTATACGAAGTGTAGTTGCCTTTTATGTAGCTTTGTGCGAAAATTCTAAAATGAAAAATCATATTCTGTTTTATTTCAAATAAAGCTTCTCCTCTGTGGTTAATAAAACATCTACAGTTTCCTGTTGGTTATAGTTATGGTTTTACACGAGAGGAATTTCGAGCTTACACTATCCATCCTCCAACTATACAGGCCTCTCGTAGTATATTTGTTCAGATAAGATTGTTTTGTTGATGCTCAGTTCAGATAAGATTGTTTTGTTGATGCTCAGTTCAGATAAGATTGTTTTGTTGATGCTTAGCTCAGATAAGATTGTTTTGTTGATGCTCAGTTCAGATAACGTTGTTTTGTTGATGCTCAGTTCAGATAACGTTGTTTTGTTGATGCTCAGTTCAGATAAGATTGTTTTGTTGATGCTCAGTTCAGATAAGATTGTTTTGTTGATGCTCAGTTCAGATAACGTTGTCAGAGTGATAATTTGTTCTATTAGTTCGGTTGATTTTACTCTTTCAAGTGTTAAACAATATGTAATATAAAAAGACTTCCTTATGGTTATTCCTTTGACAGTTGAGAACAAGCTATATACTTCGTGAGGTTTTTTCAGTAAATGTTTGTCCTACAAGATACATATTTACTTATTGCTCAATGAATTGCAGTTTTTGTCACCTTAGAGTACCGCGTTTTATAAAACAACAAAATATTATCAACTGTAAACTTTGAAAATAAAACTAAAAGAGAGTGATAATTTGCACCGTTGATTTTACCATTTTAAGATATGTTCACTAATGTGTTTTGGTTTTCTGCTCTCTAATATAAAGTGGTCTTCGTGTAGTGTTATTTTAACATCTACAATGTTATACGTAATGTAGTTCTCTCTCTATGTATATATACATATAACTTTATTGCAAAACCAAAAATCAAGCCTAATAACAAAGCTCTTTTTTATCACAATTTAGGTTAAAAATAAGTTATTGAACTACGAACAGCCAATTAATGTCCCAGATCACCATAATAATAAGTTATCGAGAGAAACAAGGAAACAGGTAACGTTTCTAATTCGTGACAGGTATATTGTTATAGTGAGAGGTGTTAACTTCTTATGCTGTTATATTTTTTCTTCAAGTTGTGTCTTCTTCATATGCGGTTAATTAAACTGACAATCATTTGTCTCTTCAGGAGACTCATGTAGAGGAATCGTATCGCCATCTAGTAGTAGCTTTGATTAATGAACAACAGAACGAGAATTTAAATGTGGAAATATACATGTGTAAACTAACTAATATGTGATCAATTCTATCATCACTGATTTTATCTTTTTAAACTCTTTTTAAAACCACAACGAGATTTTTGTTTTCATTTGCAAATGAAAGTAGCTAAACCTGTGTGGAGAATTAAGACGTAAAAAAACCTACGCATAAGCTTAAAGAAATGTTTTTTAATATTTGTTTAAAATATTCACGCAAGAGCTACACAATGGGTTTCCATGTGAGTCGTCAGTAATTTCCAGCTCATAGACTAGATGGAAGGCAGTCAGTAAACAGATCCACATCCAATTCTAAAGTTGTTATAAATGATGTTGCTGTGTTTATTTTAATTTTCTCACAAAGCTATACGAAGGCTATCTGCGTTATCCGTCCCTAATGTAAATTAGAGGGAAGACAGCTAGTCATCAACACCTATGCTAATTCTTGGGTCACTCTTTTGTCAATGAAGACTGGAATTTACCGTCACAGTACAATTCTTCTACGGCTTAAAGGGTGAACATGTTTAGTGTGACGGGGATTCGAATCCGTGACACTCAAGTTACGAGTCAAACTCCCAAACCACTAGGCCATGTTATAATCAAATACTGAGATTTGATTGTTACTCTTAAAACGCAACAATAGTTTCGAAGTGTGATACTTTAGGGTGAATCAAAAGTTTCTGAACACCTCGTGTTGTCTTTCAAGTCCCATTGTTTTTTAGGCTTGAAAAATATTTAAACCTGAGTTCCTGTTAAGAATTGGAGAAAGTGCGATGCACAGTTTTATGGTAAAGGGGCGAGAGCCATGGTATCTCAGATCGAAATCCTTTACATTAATTAGCATATAATGTTCGGTCCTGAATAAAGAAAATGAGTGTTTTAAGATAATGACTGTTGTCTTCCTAATTCAATAGTCTACAATAAGCTTTCTCCACTCAGTTTATTATAGGAATCGATCTTCGAATTTTAGTGTCAGAAAGTCCGTAAATATACCGTTCATCATTGAAGGACAAAGTTAGTTGGAAATTGTTAAATCTGAGCTGAACATGAGTGTGACTAAACTACGAAACTTTAAAACATTTCATCTTTATTATGTGTAAAGTATAAACATATTTATTTTGTTTTGTTGTTGATTTTAAACCTGTATAAGGTAGTTGATATGCATATGTGTTATTTTTATAAAAACAAAATCTTAATATAATTCTGCTGATTTTTTTAGTTGTAAAACCTATAACTTTGATTCCTGTATACCTTACCTTTTTTACCATGCAACAAGTTGAAATCATAAGATTTTATATTTGTCTTTTTCCATACTACCTCTTGAATAACTTAGTAGGTCGATTTGTGTAAAAAAAGTTATCTACATAAACACTGCTGGCCAAAATCTTAAGGCCAATGAACATAAAGAAAAAAATATGCATTTTGCGATGTTAGACTCAACCACTTATTTGAGTAGAGCTTCAAAAGATGAAAATAAGAAAAGGGAGAATAAAAAAAATTTAGCATTTAATAGAGAAATGTAAACACTATAAAATTAGTGGTTTCTGAATTTTCTTTGGTTACTCTTCAGCCCCTTAGGATTGAAGAACATTTCACTTTTTATTTTATATTTTTTCATGGGTTTATCAAAAAATCCACAAGAGAAGATGACACAAAAAACAAATATTCAAATTCTCACACTTCTCACACTGGAGAATATTGACGTTATTTTTAAATACTCCTTTATAAAATAAAGAAATTAAAACTATAATTTTCTTTATTATCTGTGGTTTGATGTCAATATCATCTGCATAGAATGATAATTAAATAATTTAATTAAATGTTTGAATATAACTCATTAAAACGTTGTGGCATACGCAGTTTGACTTGCTTGCATACTGAGGATTAATCACACACGCACCTATCTAACATGCAGTTAGTCAAGTAAGCTCATTCACGTTCTCACCAGTTTCCCATATTTCATGCTATTGCTGATTTTCACGGCAAGATTCGCTTATTGAAGGAAGTATGAACTCAAAACAACCATATCAAACACTTATAATTCTGTGAAAATCAAAGCTGAAATACTAGAGGAGACAATTAGTCAAAACTCTAAAGATGGGACGTGTAATAATAGATATTATTCTCAACATATGATATAGTATAAACTAATACCAGTACTAACAGTATCAGAGTATCGACTGTACCATATTGATACTGATTACAAACCCTGAAAACAATGATATTACTTCAGAATACTTACTTGTTTATTGGGATTTGTCTACTGAGATCATTAATCATGACAGATAAAAAGTGGTCACTAATATATCTGGATATTCTACATCGGTAGTAGCTTAAGAAATCCTAATTCTAGATCACAGCAATAGGAAAATCAGTATTTCTGATTCACCTGCTATATAAATATATATACATACGAGATGTAGTTGTACAGGATCTGAAAGTGTTATGTTTCAAGAATAAATAAAGCCAGAATTAGGACTAACAAATATTTTTCATTTCTTACTTCTGAAGTTCGTATGTTATTCTGTGTTGTAACCTGCGGAGTGCATTATTCTTCTCGCGATTCATACATAACATGCGCACGTTTTACTGGTATCGCGATAGTACCAATTGCAGCGTTAAGCGTCCTTTACGTTGTGACATCATTTTGGTGTTTACTGACTGACTTGTAAACAATAGTAATGTCTTGTGGTGCTAGTTGCTAAAATAGATAATCTCTTCAAGTGACCTTTGGCTCCATTTCGGGGAAATTAATTTTTGTTATCAACGTGGACATCACAAAACTACAGAAAAAAATAAAGAAACTTAGTTGAATCCTGTCGTACTACATTTAATTTAGTTAACAAAAGTGTATGGAAGAGCCATATATTTCGTTTTTATTCAAACCTTACTGTAGCAAGGAAGAAACACATTTACAGGAGTGCGAATTTTTATTGTACAATTATAAGCAATTACATCTTTATGGATATAGGCAAGTTTTAATAACTTCACGACGGTACAATATGCAAAATAAGCGTGCCCTATGTGACATCATTTTAGTGTCAACTGTTAGTACTGATTAACTAACAGACAACATAGTACTGTTTAGTGCTATGGTGTGAACTATTAAAACAGGTGACTCCTCCAGGGGGTCTGTTGCCCCTTTTCTGGGAAATTATGTATTTATTATTTAAGATGATTCAAGTATACCATATCTGTTTGGGAGAGGAATATCTTGGTGTTTAATACATGTTAGTCGTAAGTGTCTCTATCTGTTCATGCTTGTTAGATGTCAATATTTAAGTGTCATGAATGTTAGACGTGGGTGTTTAATTCTGTTTATGCATGTTACATATGACTATTTAAACTGTTCATGCATGTTAGGCGACGTGGGTGTTTAAGTCTGTTTATGCATGTTACGTATAGCTGTTCAAAACTGTTCATTCATGTTAGACGTGGGTATTTAAGTGTCTTAATTCATGTTAGATGTTTATATCTAAGCCTGTTCATGTATTTGACCTCTTACTTTAACAAAATATGTTCATTTGTGGGAGTTCCATGACGTCTTTTTATTGCTATCCTTTCGAGTTTCAAGTAAAACTCCAATATTCAATTATATAAAACGGTAGTTTTTTTACTCGGACATCACGTGTTTCATTATGCTGTTCATGTGGTTAATTAACTGGGGCAAGTTTGTATACTGTAATTATAATAAGGTTTACTCATTTGCCTTATTTTTATGTTTAGTGAAAAGCAATTTTTGTTTATGGTGAATGGTAGTTTTAGGTTTAGGACAACGTGCTTTTATATTAATTTTTCTTACGTATAAATAGAGATTAAACCCGTTAGACCTCGTGTCCCTAACGTTCTACTAGTTTTATCTGATTCCTCATCTGCTTGTGCAAGTATTTACTTTTGTTACTTGAAAAATTGTGTTAAAATGAAATGATCTATATTTTGAATATTAAAAGTATACTTCTCTACACACAAGCTGAGTGGTAAGTCAGTGATCTTATAGTGGTAAGAATCGGGTTTCGATGCGAGCAATAGACAGGTCACAAAGAGTTTAATCAGCATATGTAAACTAATTATAAATAATCAAAGAAGCTCTCTCTTCCCACCAAACATGCTCGTCCTTTCAGCCGTGGGGGCTTTATAACGTTACGTTCAATCCCACTATTCGCTGGTAAAAGAGTGGCCCAAGAGTTGGAGGTGGGTGATGATGACTAGCTGATTTCCCTCTGCACTGCTAAATTAGGGACGGCTTGCGCAGATAGTCCTCGTGTAGCTTTGCGCGAAATTCAAAACAAACCAAGTTAAACTCTCTCTCTCTCTCTATATATATATATATATATACTGCTGGCCAAAATATTAAGGCTAATGAACATAAAGAAAAATATGCATTTTGCGTTGTTAGACTCAACCACTTATTTGAGTAGAGCTTCGAAAGATGGTTATAAGAAAAGATTAAATAAAAATCTTTTTTAGCATTTGTTAGGGAAAATGTAAACACTATGAAATTAGCCTAAATACTAGCTAGTCAAAAGTTTAAGGCCTACCAAAAAAGAAGTCCTAAACAAGGTAGGAAATGCCCAACAAGAGGTTTCAATAGTGAGTTGCACGGCTGTCACTGGGAATAACTTCAAATATTTTATGTGGAATGGTCGTTATAAGCGTTTGCAGAAGGCTGACTGGAATGTTATTCCAAGTGGTGAAGATGACTTCACGAAGATCATGCACTGTTTGGAATTGACGTCCATTTCTATAGACTTCCCTTGCCATCCACCCCCAAATATTTTCAATGGGGTTCAGTTCGGGCGAACACGCTGGATGGTCCAAAAGAATCACGTTATTCGCCATGACAAAGTCCTTTATCCTGCGGGTATTGTGGAATGCAGCATTGTCCTGCTGAAAGATCCAGTCATTTCTACATAAGCGAGGGCCTTCAGTCAATACGAATGCTCTCTCCAACATGACAATGTGGCCAGCCGCTGTTTGATGCCCCTGTATAACCTGAAGCTCCATTGTTACATGGAAGGAGAAAGCACCCCAGATCATGATGGAACCTCCTCCACTGTATCGTGTAGAAAATGTCTCCGGTGGGATATCCTTATCGTGCGAGCAACGTCAGAAGCCATCTGGACCATGCAGGTTAATTTTTTTTTCTCATCAGAGAACAAAACCTTCTTCTACTTTTCTATGTTCCATGTTTGGTGCTTTTCAGCAAAGTTTAACCGAGTAGTTTTGTGGTGTGGAAGGATGCGTGGCTTTTGAAGACGTTTACAGTTTTTAAAGCCTTTCTCTCGTAGATGCCGTCTTATTGTTCTTGAGCTGCATTCTGCGTCAGCAAGGGCCTTAATCTGATTCGACGATCGGTTGGTGTCTTGTCCAACAACCTGTCGAATCCTCCTGCTTAACGGCGGCAAAATTTTCTTGGGCCGACCACTTGAAATTCTCGTTCCGTATCCCTCAGGGTCTTTTAAGAAATTTGCAACAGCCCAATCTCACCAGTGATAGCACGTTGAGAGATACCTTGCTTTTTCAGCTCGACAATTCTGCCACGTTCAAACTATGTCAACGTTTTAGCCTTTGCCATGTTTTTACCCAATGTAACACAGGAGATGTTAGTGGAGATGTTGACAACGCTCATGCTTGAACACAAATGACTAAATTTCGTTACGCGTTTACCGATTGACGTTTTGTTTCGGTACGGTCTTAAACTTTGACAAGTTAGTATTTAGGCTAATTTCACAGTGTTCACATTTTCCTATTAAATGCTAAAATATTTTTATTTTCCTTTTTTTTTATTTTTATCTTCGAAGCTATACTCAAATAAATGGTTGAGTCTAACAATGCAAAATGCATATTTTGTCTTTATGTTCATTAGCCTTAAGATTTTGGTCAGCTGTGTATATACACACACAATACTTTCACTGAAATTAAAATAATACCCTTTTTAAATAACTATTTTGTAAATAAATTAAATTCTGTATTGACGGAATTTTAAGCTGTGGCCTTTATTAAGAGTTGTCAGTGTTATTTTTTGGTAAAAATTGTTTTAATAAAGGGTTCTATGGGTGTGTTCTTGTTTTTATAAACATGAATATTTGGTTAGAGTTTTTTTTTTTTTTTTTTGCTTTTATGAGAGTATTTTTAACCGTGATTTCTATGTTTGGTTGTTATTGTTTTGATAAACACAGATTTTAGGTTTTAGTTTCTTTGATAAACATTTATGCATCAATACTTATACGACATATTGTTGTTATTTTGATAGAGTTTTTAATCAAACGTTGTATAACTGGTTGTTATTACTTTGTTAAACAGAATTTTTAAACAAGAGTAATATGTTGGGCTTTTGTTATACTGAGAAATGAAATTTTAACCAAGAGTTCTGTAGTAGAATAATGTTGCTTTGACAAACAATTTTTAACCAAGAGTTTTATATCAAGTTTGTTATTTTTGTTAAAATGTGGCTGTATCTGAATGTTTTTATTTGGACAAACCATATGAACTAAGGTGACTAATTATTTATTTTTTAAAGATTTAATTAATTTCGAAGAACTTTTTATTAACGTATTTCAGGAAAAAAATCATTCTGAATTTGAATTCATACTACAATGATTTAATTACTTACATATTTTATCAATATTAAAACAGAAACAGCCTTTACTCAAACAATAAATCATGCAATTTTATTCTCACTTTTCTGTTTATGTGGTTTAAGTTTGTACCCCCCTACTCCAATAAAAGCCAGGAATCGTGGCACTGGTAAGCACGTGAAATAAGGTATGTTATTTAAGAATTTTCGTAATTTATTCTTAATGACGTTTCTCTTTAACAAGGCTCTGTAATCTAGAATAGATACCATATAAGGTATCACTCTCATTAGAATGAGTTCCTGCCAGTGATATGTCCCCTGATTGATTTTTAATTAACAGTGCTTTCATGGACCACGCACCCAGGGTTTTCAGAACCTAATTTTTCAAGCCATTTCTGATTGTGTGTTTATTAACTAATACTTTTACCAAAAACAGATATCGAAATACAGTCGACATTTAGTGAGTAAGTGTACTGATCTTGTATTGATAAAGCAACGTTAATATAGAAAATGAAGAAAATGGCTTGTATACAAAGTGTGTATATGTGGTACTTGTGGGAAATGACTTTGATGTCAGTGTAGATGCAACGGTTTAGAACCAGAGGTCAAAATGGCACGAGAAGCAGGTGTGAAAGAACCGCAGTAAAAATTAATGGCACGTAGGAAGAAAACAAAGGAATGATTGATTACACTGTTCTTTTAGAGAGTGACGAAGATGAAATGGCTAGTGATAGTTCTGAGGGTTTTTTTTGGGTTTCGTAACACCGAAGAAGCGACACAGATCATCCAAGAACTCAAACGTGAAAGGAAGACGTTCAAAATATGGTTGTAGTGCTCCAACAAGGTGTGGAGACGATGTCTATTGAATTCAGTAATTCTTTGGTATCGAATCCACAGCGACATCAAACTTTCCAAATGTAGAAGCTGGACGGAAGGCATCAAGTTTCAGAGTTATTGACATGAACAATCGATTGCTAGTATTAAAGATTCTGTGCACCTTGCTACTCCCAGGAGACACAGATGATCTCATGAACGTGATAGGAAATTATATCTGTAAGAATCTTGATGGTAAAAACTATTCTCATCTGTTAGTAATGTGCAACAAGCTCTGCCAGAGAAATGTATTCAGAAAAAAGTTATGTTGTGTTAGTCGATATCGTTCAAAGAAGTGAAAGAGAGATTGAAGACTGTAAAACAAACTTTTGAATCAGCTAGATGGCACTTTCATCGGTTGAAGTCTGGATTTAATCTAGAACTTACAGAACTGTCTGTCCAACTTTAATGTAATCAATCTTCACTGCAAGGTAATGAGAATTATGTCACTGACGCCTTTGTATCCGCTCTTAAAACAAAGAACGAGAACTAATTACCAGGAACACAACAAACTATGCTTGATCTCACTATAGTGGGCCCGGCATGGCCAAGCGTGTTAAGGCGTGCGACTCGTAATCTGAGGGTCGCGGGTTCACATCCCCGTCGCGCCAAACATGCTCGCCCTCCCAGCCGTGGGGGCGTTATAATGTGACGGTCAGTCCCACTATTTGTTGGTGAAATAGTAGCTCAAGAGTTGGCGGTAGGTGGTGATGACTAGCTGCCTTCCCTCTAGTCTTACACTACTAAATTAGGGACGGCTAGCACAGATAGCCCTCGAGTAGCTTTGTGCGAAATTCAAAAACCAAAACAAACAAACAAACCTTACTATAGTGTATTATGAGAGTCAGTAAATTTGACAAATATTTCATTCAACTTTGTGTGAAAGTTTAGTTCAACTTGAAACCTAGAAATAGAGTTTCATTCCGGAATGATGTTATGTATTAAGGTCTGCCATAGAGTCAAACTCCTGGGAGTAAACGGAATATTTCATTTTCGTATTCAACCATATAGCTGCGCATTGTATGGTTAGGTTAAACAGTTTATTGTTTGAGTTTATTTATAGTTTTGTGTGTTGTACAATAGAACGTATATTTTTTATTCAGTTAAAATGCATTGTTACGTATTGTGTGGCTTAACACCTGGTTTTATTGATAATCAAATGTATAATTTCAGTGAAGAAAAGAAATAATCCATGAATAAAAAAGAGGCTTAATCTAACCTTTGGTCCTGTCGGAGAGAAAAAGAAGTATAGTAGACCCTTTATAGCAGTTAGTGACAGAATGCAAACAAATACGAGTACAAAACTGTACATAAAACTCTGAAAACTTATTTGTAATGTTATATATTGTATGGTTAGACTGCATGTTTTATTTCTTAGTTCAAACATATTGTTAAATATTGTATTATATGCCGCTTGAAATTAACTATAACGCTATGCAACACAAATTTTGTTCCTGGATAGTATTGTTATTTCTTAATTGCTTATGTTGTAAAAGTACAGAAAATGGCCAGAAAATATTCCCTTCAAACTTTGCTTTTGTGACCTGGATAATGAAATTTAGAAATTAACCTATTTTCTACGTAAAAACAAGCACATTTGCACATTTTTATTCACATAAGATCTGAATAAAACAACATATGAATCAAGATTTACATATATTTATACTAAGGTTACACAAAACTGAACAAAAATGTTTAGAAATGATAGTTTTTCGTAGTTTACGAATTTAATGTAAATCACTATCACGTATGAGCCCCCCAAGTATAGTCTCCCATCAGGTTTTCGTTGTACTCCTTGGTAGCAGCGTTCAAATCCAGTATATCTTTGTGGAAGCGCTCGACTTGCTCCTTTGAATATGCTCCCATGTTATCCTTGAATTTATCAAGATGAGAGTCAAGAATATAGACTTTCAGGGACATCCTGCACCCCATTTTGCCGTAGTTCTTCACCAGAGCCTCAACCAGTTTCACATAATTTTTGGGTTTGTAATTGCCTGAAAAGTCCCGAACCATTGCGACAAAACTTCCCCAAGCTTTTTCTTCCTTCCTACTGAGCTTCTTGGGGAATTCTGTGCACTTCAGGATCTTCTTTATTTGTGGTCCAACTAAGACACCAGGTTTGACTTTTTCCTCAGACAGCTTAGGAAGAAGTCTCGAAGGTACTTGGAGGCTGCAGATTCCTTTCAAGAGTTGTGACAAATTGTTTCATAAGATTTAATTTTATGTGCAAAGGTGGGAACAACACCTTCTGGAGGTCCACTAGTGGCTCACGCTTGACGTTGTGCTTCCCCACAGAGAACTCGGTCCGTTGTAGCCAGTGCCTCCTGTTGAAGTGCACTGCAGTGTCCCTACTGTCCCAAAGGCAAAGATAACAGAGGACCTTGGTAAAGCATCCTTGGAAACCCATCAGGAATGATACCATTTTGAAGTCTCCAATAACCTCCTAGCCATACTCATCATACTTCAAGGCTTCTAGCAAGGTCTTGACGCTGTTGTATTCCTCTTTGAGGTGCACTAAATAAGCCAGGGGAAGAGACGAATATTGATTCCCGTTATGGAACAGCACAGCTTTGAGGTTTCTACAACATTCTGGAAAATTCTTGTAAGTTCGAGAAAATTCTCTATCAGCTACTCTGCACTGAATCTACCTGGAATATTCCGGAAAATGGGTAAATTTGAAAATTTCATTAAGCAGGTCACAAAAGCAAAGTTTGAAGAGAAAAATAGGTCTTTTCCATTTACTTTAGACATAAGCAATTGAGAAATAACAGTTTCTGCCCAGGAACGAGAAAAAGTAAAAATTGTATTACATAGTGTAATTGTTATTGTATAGCTCTATGTCACATTATTTAATTCAATTACCGTCGTATATTGTGTGACTAAGGTGTTTGTTTTATTACCTATGTACATTATAATGTACCACTGTAAATTGTATGGTTAGTTAATGTAATTCTGTTTTCAGCGTTTGTAAATATTATATGTATATATTTACACATAAGGTTACATCAAATATCTAAACACAGTTAAAATTCTGCATGGACAAAGATAAAACTAGCAATTCGGTACATGATCTATAAACCATCAAGTTTATTTTATCTCGTCAGTTCTATCCTAAACTACGAGTTTATCAACTCATAGTGTTTGTTTTTTTAATTTCGCGTAAAGCTACACGAGGGATATCTGCGCTAGCCGTCCCTAATTTAGCAGTGTAAGAATAGAGGGAAGGCAACTAGTCATCACCACCCACCGCCAACTCTTGGACCCCTCTTTTACCAACGAATAGTGGGATGTGCGTCACATTATAACGCCCACACATCTGAAAGAGCGAGCATGTTTGTTGTTACGGAGATTCATCCCCGCGACGATCAAACTATAAGCCGAGGGCTCTAACCACCTAGCCACGCCGGAGTTGTTTTTTTTTTTTTTCAGGTTGTTACGTCTCCCAAATATGTACAGCCATTCGTAGGTATTTGACCCGGCATGGCCAGGTGGTTAGGGCACTAGACTCGTAGTCTGAGGGTCGCAGATTCGATTCCCTGTCGCACCAAATATACTTCCCTTTCAGCCGTGTAGGGGTTGTAATGAGACGGTCAATTCCACTATTCGTTGTTGAAACGTAACGCAAGAGTTGGCGGTGGATGATAATGACTAGATGCCTTCTCTCTAGTCTTACACTGCTAAATTATGGACGGGTAGTGCAATTAGCTCCTGTGTAACTTTGCGAGAAATTCTAAACACAAACAAACAATCATAGGTACTCTCTACATCAATGTCATTTTATTAATAATTAAGGGAATTTAAACTATCTTAAAAAATACTAGTTTAAATTATCTATATTCCTTTTTGTCATTAACATGTGCTACAGTTTCTATGATTCCGCAGTTTTGGTTTAAGGAAAAGTGCTAAAAAGGTTCACGTAAATATTAAACTAGTTTTAAGTATTCGATAAAAGATTTTCAGTTGAATACAATTTCTGTGAAGGTATGAGAATAGAGTGTTTGTTCATTACTTCTTAAACTCATTTAGATTAAGAAAAACATGATACGACAAACATTTAACAAAGTCATTTTTTATTATAGAGACAGCCCCATTTCTGTTCTATGGATTCTCACTTACGATGCTTTCAGCTAGAATAATAACATACTACTCTTTACTCATCAATTTTAACAGTCCTTCTATTCCTTCTTGTGGTCATATGAGATTCTTTGATTTGTTTGCTTGTTTTTTGAATTTCGCACAAAGCTACACGAGGGCTACATGTGCTGGCCATCCATAATTTAGCAATGTAAGACTAGAGGAAAGGCAGCTAGTCATCACCACCCAACGCCAACTCTTGGGCTTCTCTTTTACCAACGAATAGTTGGATTGACCGTTACATTATAACACCCCCATGGTTGAAAGGGCGAGCATGTTTGATGTGACGGGGATTCGAACCCGCGATTCTCAGATTACGAGTCGAACGCCTTAACCCACCTGGCCATGCCGGGCCTTGAGATGCTTTGAAATAACATGTTACAGCATTCTAATATGCTGGTGGTGTAAACGCGCTTTGTTATGAGTGTTTCACACAACTGATTATTTTAAGCACTACTTCAGTATTGTTTTATTAATTAATAAATGTATTTAGACACCTAAGATTATTCAAGCTACGTAATCAAAGTATCTAAATACACACAGAATTTCATATATTATCTTTCTTATTCGAAACAGAAGAACTGGTTTAAGCTGTTTAGCTAACTATAACTGCACACCATCGACAATTTCACAGCTAACATTTAAAACTATCTTACTAGCGATTTCAGAATTCTATTGACAGCAAATAATTTAAAATGGAAAGGTTTATAGCAGTAATTATCAGTGGTGTGAAATGAGACATCTTTGATCTTCTATGCGACAACATTGATCAGTTAGTGATGTCGAGAAAACCCAGTTGTAGAGAAAATATATATGTAAAAACGGCTCGTTTGAGTTGAGATTTTTTTTTACGTAGAGGAGCGAACAACGTTTCGATCTTCTTCGGTCATCGTCAGGTTCACAAAGAAAAAAAAACACATCACTGACTTTTTTACAAAGAAAAATCGTTTCACAACAACAACAGTTATAAGTGTAAATGTATTATGAAACTGTAACAAACAGTCAATAGCTGTGTTCATTGTGCTGCTCGAATATGATAAATATCCACTAAGGATTCGTCGTTATTATTATTAATTGTTGTTTTTAGTTTGCTCATGTCTATGTCTATCCTCCGATGCGATGGATGACATTTGACATATAATCTAAAGGTGAGTAGATATTCAGGCAATGTTCTTCATACAGTGGGTTAGTGTTAACTGTTATTCAGATGAATGCTGTACCCTTGTTCGGATGCCATGATATGAGGTACAGTACAATTGGATGTTATGAGAGGAGGTACAGTACAATTGGATGTCATGAGAGGAGGTACAGTGCAATTGGTTGTCATGAGAGGAGGTACAGTGCAATTGGATGTCATGAGAGGAGGTACAGTACAATTGGATATCATGAGAGAAGGTACAGTGCAATTGGTTGTCATGAGAGGAGGTACAGTGCAATTGGATGTTATGAGAGGAGGTACAGTACAATTCGATGTCATAAGAGGAGGTACAGTACAATTGGATGTCATGAGATGAGGTACAGTACAACTGGATGTTATGAGAGGAGGTAGAGTAGAATGTTCATTTGGTACCTTATTCAAGAGTCTTATACTTTAACACTTGTTATGCTTTGACATATTCAAAGATCTAACATTCCACTTACGAAACATTCCGAAATTGCATCTGAATACGGGTCAAACTGGTGAATTTAATGTCCATAATTGCTGATTCTTAGGAACAATTTTGTTAATTTTTTAGTTCAAAATGTTTAATTAATTCTTGTCGTTGACACTTTATGTATTAATAAAAGTTCGTAAGGTTGTTTTATTTGTTATTAAACACAAATCTACACAGTGAACTATCTGTGCTTTGTCCATCGCCGGTATCGGAATTCGGTTTTACGCGTTAAAAACTTGCAGACTTATAGGTGTTTTAAAAGGATGTGATCTTAATGATGACATTGAATGACCTCAATGATATTATCCTAAGTTAAGAGTATATCTCATTTCGTACCATTGACAATTATGTTTCTACACCTCGTTATTAGGGACTTTCAAATCATTCTGAATAATTTTATTAAAAACAAGTTTATATCTTCAGTATAAAACACTTTTAATTAAATATGGAATCTGGTCAATGACTCCACTGTGTAAGTAAGACAACATTATGTTACTCGTCGATTATATCTTGACTATAACTCTTTCACTTGCCTCAAGAAGACTGGTAAAAAAACAATTCTTTTCCAGCAACAAAAGTATGCAAACTTTAATACATAAGCATAAGAACACAAAGATAAGAAACTAATAGGAATATCAAGCATTATCTTAACAGTGATTAATTTTTCTAGATTTTAAGTTTTCTACTATTTAAAAGTAAATACAATTCATAACATATAAACTTATTCTATTAGAATGAGAAAGGGAGCGAAGATGCTTTGATTCATATTGATGTATAAAATATCGTGTTTACCTCTTATGGAGCTCAAATGATTTATTGACTCAAATAACAATATCGTCGTAAAATATATCACAGACGTAAAGAATTTCATATCTTTGTATTTTATAATATAGAAAATTGTTTTTAGGGTTTCACACTACAGCAAAAACCCATTAAGTTTACGATCCTATTAGATTAAATTCAATATTTTATTTACAGGCAAGTTAAATGTTTGTTAAAATTGTCCAAAGTTTTGTAAGAAAGTTTTAAAAGGTACTACTGTGAAGCTTTATTCTTCTTTTTTTGTGGTACTGTAGTGAGAGAAGGTCACGCAGAGCCCCCTGACGACGGTTTACTGTAGTTAGCAAAGACTTTAACTCATTAGTTTGTTTGGATAAAAGACAATCACCGAAGACTGGAATACATTGGTTTGTTTGGATAGAATATAATTAGTGAAGACTTGAAATCAGCAGTTTGTTTGGATACCAAGTAATTAATGAATACCTTTTTTTTTCATAAAGTTATCATCGAAGACATGAACACTTTGGTTCGTTTGGATAGACGATATATGGATAGTTAACAACGGAAAAAAGTGTGGAATTTTTTTTTTCAGGAATAACACAACACTAACCATGATGTGAAGAATTCAGGCTGTTCTACCCATGAGTATAGGGATGAACCTCTCAGGTCAACAGTCTTCGTACTGAAAGTAAATGGATGGCTGAGAATATTACCATTATGTTATTCTGTACTGATGACCTAAATAGTTAACATTAAAGAACGTAACAGTATATATTGCAAGGGAATTTGAGATAAAACTAAAATATTGGTACAATTTAATTTAGTATCGATCTATGATGATTCTTATTAATAACTATCAGAAATTATCTTTGGTTATATAACTCGCACGATATTGTGTTGTGAGGATGGATAATAAAGACAGTGTTGTTCGAGTTGAGACGTTCTCCAATGGAACAACGATATGTCTGCGGACTTACAACGTTAGAAACTGGATTTAAACACTCATGGTGGGCAGAGTACATATAGCCCTTTGTGTAAATTCGTGCTTAACTTAAAACAAACAAACCTGTTGAAGTCAGTTTTTTCCACAAGTCAACAGGAAAGTTTACTTTGAAGTGTTGCTAATCATTCCTGCTTATATAACTGAAAAAGTGTGTTGTCAAACTAAATGTATTTATTTTTATTTTATTTACGTTAAGCAGTTATGAGGCCCGGCATGGCCAGGTGGGTTAAGGCGTGCGACTCGTAATCTGAGGGTCGCGGGTTCGCATCCCTGTCGCCCCAAACATGCTCGCCTTTTCAGCCGTGGGGGTGTTATAATGTGACGGTCAATCCCACTATTCGTTGATAAAAGAGTAGCCCAAGAGTGGTGATGACTAGCTGCCTTCCCTCTAGTCTTACACTACTAAATTAGGCACGTCTAGCGCAGATAGCTCTCGAATAGCTTTGCGCGAAATTCATAAAACAAACAAGCAGTTCTGAAATAAATGAATCTAATGTAAGATTAGTTTTGTGTGAAATGAACGTTATATCCCTATAGATAACAGCATGGCCTTCTGAGATCCTTCAACATAGTTTTCTTCACTATTTATACACTATTTATCAGCTAACGGATCTATTTGAAATACACTATAATCTCACTTTTCTTTTGTTTAAGATTGCTACCACTGTATTATATCAAGTGAGTACACCATTCTTTTTCTCCTGTACATCCGTTTACTTCAATGACGTTTATTTCACAGAAGAAATAAAGGACCGGTCTTAGACAGTGAACTATCGACTGAAACGTTGGGTCCACCAAACTTTTACATCAGGTTAATTATGTGTGTGTATTTGATTTGGGATACAGGGTTCAAATTAGTTTAATGATGTGTTGTATTTGAAATTGGATACAGGGTTCACATTGGTTTAATGATCTGTTGTATTTGAGTTGGAACACAGGTTCAAATTAGTTCAACGATGTGTTGTATTTGAGCTGGGATACAGGGTTTACATTAGCTTATTGATGTGTGTATTTGAGTTAGGATGCAGGGTTCACATTAGTTTAAAGATGTGTCGTATTTCAGTTGGGATACAGGGCAGTTGCAACTACTCTCATATTATACGTTGTAAATACAACTGATGTAACTGTATTACTGTTTATTTTCAAGCATATAAGACTACAAGCTTTTCATTATGTTTCTGTTATTCAAAGAGCGTAATAAGTATATTAGGATTATCTACAATTGATATATCACTGGTAGTAATCTATTTTAATGGAATAAAGGGTAAATAAGCGTTCACATATGACAAGGACAAGTCTGTTTCATATTGATTCGGATATAGAAGTACTGCATTTCAATCAAATAAAATAGGATCCTTCAGGCACGACTGGGCCAAATATATGTGTCATTGATTCGCCATTAGCAATACTGCATCTGAAAGAAATAAACGTATAGAGCTGAGCACCTACACCATGAAGATAAAACTAGTTTGTTTTTGAATTTCGCACAAAGCTACTCGAGGGCTATCTGCGCTAGCCGTCCCTAATTTAGCAGTGTAAGACTAGAGGGAAGGCAGCTAGTCATCACCATCCACCGCCAACTCTTGGGCTACTCTTTTTACCAACGAATAGTTGTATTGTCCATCACATTATAACGCCCTCACGGCTGAAAGAGCGAGCATGTTTGGTGTGACCGGGATTCGAACCCTCGAATTACGAGTCGAACGCCTTATCGTTGTGCTGAGTCATTCCATGACGGTATTTGATCATGTTAATCTGGTTTTGACTGTACAAATTCATAAATCTTAGATAAATCATTCGTTTCAAAAGTTATTCGGTAAACCGAAGCAAGCACACCACGAGAAATAAATACACGACTAATGAACGTTAAATAGAAGTATATGTGAATCTCTAAATCAACTTAATGCAAAAACCTGCTACGCTGAATCATCCTGGAAAGGGTGATGTACCTGTGTGTGCACTTCTAATAATCTGAATTATATAGTGATGTTTAGTATCAGAGTATCTTAAATGACCTGCGTTTTAATGAAAAACGTTATTAAAAATGTGTAAGTATACTTATGAAGATATATGTTGTTGCTCTATTCACCAGGTATAATAATTTAAGCTAAAAAAGTTCTAGAACTGTACATGTTTTTTGTTAGATCGACATCAAAGAACAGTAGGAAATTTAACCGCTAGAGCTAATTTGGAAAAGACATACAATTTACCAAGATATATTCAAATACACTATATATTTACATAAAACCGCACAGAATATGCAAGATAAAGTTTAAGTAAGAGAAAAAAAAAGTATACATGCAATGGTAACAAAATCTAGGAACATTTTAATTTCAAACAACTTTTCTGGCCTAAATTCTTCTTCAGGTGATGGCCTGGCATGGCCAAGTGTGTTAAGGCGTGCGAGTCGTAATCTGAGGGTCGCGGGTTCGCATCCCCGTCGCGCCAAACATGCTCGCCCTTACAGCCGTAGGGGCGATATAATGTGTCGGTCAATCCCCTATTCGTTGGTAAAGAGTAGCTCAAGAGTTGGCGGTGGGTGGTGATGAGTAAGTGCCTTCCCTCTAGTCTTACACTGCTAAATTAGGGACGGATAGCACAGATAGCCCTCGAGTATCTTTGTGTGAAATTCAAAAAACAAACAATCTTCAGGTGATGAATCAGGGTTTAAGCCCGAAACGTTGTGTCAAATTAAAATCTCCCAAATTTTATTATCATTTTATTTTTTTTTCATTTCTTAAACTATACCGTTTATGACGGTCTACTTTATAGTGATTTTCCTTGAAGTGTCGCGAGCTCGGTACCATTGACGAAATAACAAAATACACATTAATGTTTTACATCATTTTAGGTGTGATTTGCCTGTAAACTTCCACCTGTATTACGTGCTTGTTTTACTCGATATCTATCTGTCTTACTCCTAGCATGGTCAGATAAATAGACTCTAAAGGCCCGCCTGTATGATATTTTTGTCTTAATCGTTATCAAACTTACTTCTTCTCCGAGATAATCGGGATGTAAACTTCCGCCTGTATTACGTGCTTGTCTCAATCTTACTCACTGATCACCTCAGCGTAAACAGATAAACTAAAAGACTATTAATGGAATAAATAATTCGATCATAATTTAAACGAAATATTGAAATGTTTTTCAACTAATGTGGTTCATTTTGTTTTAGCAAATTCAGAATAACAACATCATTAAGTTTTGAATAAGGTTCGCCAACAGATGTCATTTCGTTTCAAAGACGAATAGGAAAATAGTTCTCGAATCTAATAAAGTGCCACCTATGTTTAGGAGTTTGTTAAACATTGTCAAAACTATTATATTTTAAAGCTCACCTACTAAGCCTAACAAGGCTGTTCCAAAGTAACATAATTACATTGAAACACGTTCAGCTATACATGGTTCTTAACTTAGTCATCTATAGGATTTAATTTCGTAAGTGTCTGTAGCATAATACGAGCTACTTCCTGTAGTGTCTCCTAGCGGCATAGCGGTGTATCTACGGGCTCACACTGCTAAAAACTGGGTTTCAATATCCCGTTTGTAGCTTTGCTCTTAATTCTAAACAAACAAACAAACTTTTTATAGTAAAGTAAGCCATCTAGTAGGGAAAGTTACATTTTTTCTTTACAGTTCTTTAAAGATGTTCCAGAGCTAAACCTATATTTGCTTTAAATTTTAATAGTTGTTCTCTTTTATACAGTCCTGTTATATTTCAGATTTATCTTTTTAATGACGGTGTTAATCTGATACATTACTCTTTCGTAACAGAAGATTGACCTTATGATTAATCAACGAAGACGTATACAACATACACATACTAAGAACACAGAGCCGTTTCAATAGTTCTCTTAGGCTATGGAAGTAGAAACGTAATTATACATCACTCGCAAAGGAAATAAATAGAGAAGAAGACGATTTAATTAACAAGTTGTTAGGCGGTTTGAAGTCAAGTCGAGTATAAACACTCGTGATGCATGTTATGTTTCATAAATCATCATTAATAATGATTAACTTAGTGTCTCAGGATGCATTATAGTAGTACATCTGTTATTGCTTTATTTGGCCGAGAAACTTCTTTCTCTGTTATCAGAGATACATTGTCTCTTCCATTTTCTTAAAGTTGCCAGTGTTACATCAATTTCTTTTAAAAGAACTGAAATTTGTTTTTTACTTTTAGTACCTTTATTCTTTCCCGAACTTCCTTTAACGTAAAAGAACCAGAAATGTTTTATTGGTTGAATCAATCATAGGTTCTTTTATTTGTCTAACTGATCATACGTAATAGCTGTGGCTTTGTTATCCACAAGCCTTACATCTCGTAGTTTTTAACAGGCACCTTTCCTTTCTAAATAAAAATCAAACAAACCCATAACCTACAAAACATTATATCACTAAACTAAATGCCTGCAACAATGTATGAGATACATAACTCGTTGAAACACAATTTTACACTGCGAAGTTTGGATTGAAGCTTGTAACTTGCAGCCATCGTTTAGAGACCATATAATATTATATATTAAAAATTAATACTGAAGCTACAATTAATTAGAATATGTAATTTAGGGAACGAGTGAATAATTAGTTAATCAGTTTTAGACCAAAGTGTAAACTTATATTGGACAGTTTTTAATGAAATAAAATATGTTTCTTCAGTGATGTATAAAATGTTGAATGTGCCTAGTTTGGTTTCACAGCCGTTAATAATGAGAATCTGTTTACTGTGATTTTTTTTGAATCACGGTAAACGTGTTAATCGTTTGATGTTTAACAATTCTCTTTGTTCAAGCAAATGACTGTCTCGTATAAATCTTTGGATCACCTTGAAATACGTAATATACGCATGCGTGTACTAATTAATACAGTTTTGGAACTTCGTTTTCATCACTTACTTCAATTTGTTTGTTTGTGTTTACTAATATATCATAAATCAATTTGAGAAGCGTCTATACGATTTTTTATTAAGATATCAGGTTAGGGTTTTATTGTGACAGAGTTTAAAAATATTCTTTTTTTGGTAAAATTGGTGGATGTCACTGCAAAAACATCGCAACTTTTTACTAGTTCACATACAAGACGTTTCTATTTCTAAATAACTAAAGCCAAAAACTAATAAACGCAATCGATACATTTTACTAGTATTATTTATTAAAGCTATCCTCAAATATGAAAAAAAAGGTTGAATTCATATTTGATGACTTTGTATTTAATAAATTTGTTTAGCGTAAAACATAACCGATTTTTAATAACTTTATTTTTTTGTGTTCCTTCGATAATGAGGATATTATTTCTTTTTCTGAGGAAGCGCTCCAAGGAACGCAGTAAGAAGCATCAATCTGAAACAGCTTATTGGTTTTCATTTATTTTTAATTTCACTGTAAAATATATATAGGTTTACATCACATGATGCTATTTTTCATTACCAGCTGATATATTACTTCAGATGGTTACCTGCTATTGGAACAAAATATTTCTTGTGCCGCTAGGCAACAGTTAAAAACATTTTTTAAAAAAAGTAGGCGTTGTCATGGTAACAAATATATATTTGTGTAACATCTGTGCAACCTAGAGTGAGATCATTACGGTGTGAAATGTAAAAGAAGAATAAGAACAAGGAAAACTATAAAAATCCTTTTACTTCGTAATATTCAACAAATAAATGGTGATTTTGACAGGATCTTTAAACAGAAAACACCATATTGCTCTCTTAGCACATTTAATAAAAATTTCGAGCTTTAATAACCAAATATTTACACTGGTAGCTGAACACATGGAGACATTCATCTCAGAGGTTTCAATGTTTTCTATTGTATCCCGGGAAATTGCTCAAAATAAAAATGTGTATGAAATTTATAAAATTATATATATACATTTTTCACCGTCTGATAAATTTGCGAATTGAAACAAAGTACGGAGTATCCGAAAATTATCTTTCCGATTTTAAAATTCAGTAATTAAATAACAAAAGAAAAACAGTCATACAGTTTTCAACATCTTGTCGTCCAACTCAGATAGTTTTCACTGATATGTCATAGACTTCTACGTAAACACCACTAGTGGTTCTCAGGATGTCTAACCGATATTTGATTTCAGTCCACGTTCCCTGCAACATACCCACAGTTACAATAGCAATAGCGTCCGTTATCTTGGTCTTTAGCTTGGTGATGTTTGCTATAGATGTGCGATATACGATATCGTTAACATACTCCTACACTTCTTTCCTGTACTAGCATTTGTAATTACGTTGCACCACAGCCACTGACTTGGTGTCTGCAAGCCAAACGACGCATTGAACCGTTTCTTGTATGACTGCCACTTTACTGGGTAACGATACTCGATCGGGTAAAAAACAACAAAAAACATGACAATGAAAACAGTTTAATTTAAGTTATAAGATGCTAAAAACCACGTAGTTGTATTTACTTAGTTATTTAATTACTAGACATTTAAATAGAAAAGATAATTTTGACTTCCTATAATTCATTAAGTTTCTTTTTTCCAATAAGTTTGTTTTTTTTCTTTCAGAGAAAGCCACATTTGGTTGTATACTGTGTCTAATGCGAAAAATCAAACCCAGGATTTTAGCGTTGTCAGTCTGTAAACTCATCATTGTCACAACAGGAGATTTGTCAATTAGTACAAGAGAACTCGAAACGTTTT